>NW_027675558.1:285000-385996 GCF_965601325.2 Salmo salar | reverse complement strand
CGGTGTTGTGTGTGTGTGTGTTGTCGGTGTGTGTGTGTGTGTTGTCGGTGTGTGTGTGTGTGTGTTGTCGGTGTGTGTGTGTGTTGTCGGTGTGTGTGTGTGTTGTGTGTGTGTTGTCGTGTGTGTGTGTGTGTTGTCGGTGTGTGTGTGTGTGTTGTCGGTGTGTGTGTGTGTGTGTGTGTCGGTGTGTGTGTGTTGTCGTGTGTGTGTGTGTGTGTTGTCGTGTGTGTGTGTGTGTGTGTTGTCGGTGTGTGTGTGTGTGTGTGTTTGTGTTGTCGGTGTGTGTGTGTGTGTGTGTGTTGTGTGTGTGTGTGTTGTCGGTGTGTGTGTGTGTTGTCGGTGTGTGTGTGTGTGTGTCGGTGTGTGTGTGTGTGTGTTGTCGGTGTGTGTGTGTGTTGTCGGTGTGTGTGTGTGTGTTGTCGGTGTGTGTGTGTGTGTTGTCGGTGTGTGTGTGTGTGTTGTCGGTGTGTGTGTGTGTGTGTTGTCAGTGTGTGTGTGTGTGTGTGTTGTCGGTGTGTGTGTGTTGTGTGTTGTCGGTGTGTGTGTGTGTTGTCGGTGTGTTTGTGTGTGTTGTCGGTGTGTGTGTGTGTGTGTGTGTGGTGTGTGTGTGTGTGTGTGTTTGTGTTGTCGGTGTGTGTGTGTGTGTGTGTGTTGTGTGTGTGTGTGTTGTCGGTGTGTGTGTGTGTTGTCGTGTGTGTGTGTGTGTTGTCGGTGTGTGTGTGTGTGTGTTGTCGGTGTGTGTGTGTGTGTGTCGGTGTGTGTGTGTGTGTGTTGTCGGTGTGTGTGTGTGTGTTGTCGGTGTGTGTGTGTGTGTGTTGTCGGTGTGTGTGTGTGTGTGTTGTCAGTGTGTGTGTGTGTGTGTGTTGTCGGTGTGTGTGTGTGTGTGTGTTGTCGTGTGTGTGTGTGTGTTGTCGGTGTGTGTGTGTGTGTTGTCGGTGTGTGTGTGTGTGTGTTGTCAGTGTGTGTGTGTGTGTGTTGTCGGTGTGTGTGTGTGTGTGTGTTGTCGGTGTGTGTGTGTGTGTGTTGTCGGTGTGTGTGTGTGTGTTGTCGGTGTGTGTGTGTGTGTTGTCGGTGTGTGTGTGTGTGTGTTGTCGGTGTGTGTGTGTGTGTGTTGTCGGTGTGTGTGTGTGTGTGTTGTCGGTGTGTGTGTGTGTGTTGTCGGTGTGTGTGTGTGTGTTGTCGGTTGTGTGTGTGTGTGTTGTCGGTGTGTGTGTGTGTGTTGTCGGTGTGTGTGTGTGTGTGTTGTCGGTGTGTGTGTGTGTGTGTTGTCGGTGTGTGTGTGTTTGTGTTGTCGGTGTGTGTGTGTGTGTGTTGTCGGTGTGTGTGTGTGTGTGTTGTCGGTGTGTGTGTGTGTGTGTGTGTGTGTGGTGTGTGTGTGTGTGTGTTGTCGGTGTGTGTGTGTTGTCGGTGTGTGTGTGTGTTGTCGGTGTGTGTCGGTGTGTGTGTGTGTGTTGTCGGTGTGTGTGTGTGTGTGTTGTCGGTGTGTGTGTGTGTGTTGTCGGTGTGTGTGTGTGTGTGTGTTGTCGGTGTGTGTGTGTGTGTGTTGTCGTGTGTGTGTGTGTGTTGTCGGTGTGTGTGTGTGTGTGTGTTGTCGGTGTGTGTGTGTGTGTTGTCGGTGTGTGTGTGTGTGTGTTGTCGGTGTGTGTGTGTGTGTTGTCGGTGTGTGTGTGTGTGTTGTCGGTGTGTGTGTGTGTGTGTTGTCGGTGTGTGTGTGTGTGTGTTGTCGGTGTGTGTGTGTGTGTGTCGGTGTGTGTGTGTGTGTGTTGTCGGTGTGTGTGTGTGTGTGTTGTCGGTGTGTGTGTGTGTGTGTGTTGTCGGTGTGTGTGTGTGTGTTGTCGGTGTGTGTGTGTGTGTGTTGTCGGTGTGTGTGTGTGTTGTCGGTGTGTGTGTGTGTGTGTTGTGTGTGTGTGTGTTGTCGGTGTGTGTGTGTTGTCGGTGTGTGTGTGTGTGTGTTGTCGGTGTGTGTGTGTGTGTGTTGTCGGTGTGTGTGTGTGTGTGTCGTGTGTGTGTGTGTGTGTGTTGTCGGTGTGTGTGTGTGTGTGTTGTCGGTGTGTGTGTGTGTGTGTGTGTGTGTGTGTGTGTGTGTGTGTGTGTGTGTGTTGTCGGTGTGTGTGTGTGTGTTGTCGGTGTGTGTGTGTGTGTTGTCGGTGTGTGTGTGTGTTGTCGGTGTGTGTGTGTGTGTGTTGTCGGTGTGTGTGTGTGTGTTGTCGGTGTGTGTGTGTGTGTGTTGTCGTGTGTGTGTGTGTGTGTTGTCGGTGTGTGTGTGTGTGTGTTGTCGGTGTGTGTGTGTGTGTGTTGTCGGTGTGTGTGTGTGTGTTGTCGGTGTGTGTGTGTGTGTTGTCGGTGTGTGTGTGTGTGTGTTGTCGGTGTGTGTGTGTGTGTGTTGTCGGTGTGTGTGTGTGTGTGTGTTGTCGGTGTGTGTGTGTGTGTGTTGTCGGTGTGTGTGTGTTGTCGGTGTGTGTGTGTGTGTGTGTGTTGTCGGTGTGTGTGTGTGTGTTGTCGGTGTGTGTGTGTGTGTTGTCGGTGTGTGTGTGTGTGTGTGTTGTCGGTGTGTGTGTGTGTGTGTTGTCGGTGTGTGTGTGTGTGTGTTGTCGGTGTGTGTGTGTGTGTGTTGTCGGTGTGTGTGTGTGTGTTGTCGGTGTGTGTGTGTGTGTGTTGTCGTGTGTGTGTGTGTGTGTGGTGTGTGTGTGTGTGTTGTCGGTGTGTGTGTGTGTGTGTTGTCGGTGTGTGTGTGTGTGTGTTGTCGGTGTGTGTGTGTGTGTCGGTGTGTGTGTGTGTGTGTGTGTCGTGTGTGTGTGTGTGTGTGTTGTCGGTGTGTGTGTGTGTGTGTGTTGTCGGTGTGTGTGTGTGTGTTGTCGGTGTTGTGTGTGTGTGTGTTGTCGGTGTGTGTGTGTGTTGTCGGTGTGTGTGTGTGTGTGTTGTCGGTGTGGTGTGTGTGTGTTGTCGGTGTGTGTGTGTGTTGTCGGTGTGTGTGTGTGTGTGTGTGTGTGTGTGTGTGTGTGTGTTGTCGGTGTGTGTGTGTGTGTGTTGTCGGTGTGTGTGTGTGTGTTGTCGGTGTGTGTGTGTGTGTGTTGTCGTGTGTGTGTGTGTGTGTGTTGTCGGTGTGTGTGTGTGTGTGTTGTGTGTGTCGGTGTGTGTGTGTGTGTGTGTGTGTGTGTGTGTGTGTGTTGTCGGTGTGTGTGTGTGTGTTGTCGGTGTGTGTGTGTGTGTGTTGTCGGTGTGTGTGTGTGTGTTGTCGTGTGTGTGTGTGTGTGTTGTCGGTGTGTGTGTGTGTGTTGTCGGTGTGTGTGTGTGTGTGTGTGTGTGTGTCGGTGTGTGTGTGTTGTCGGTGTGTGTGTGTGTGTGTTGTCGGTGTGTGTGTGTGTGTGTTGTCGTGTGTGTGTGTGTTGTCGTGTGTGTGTGTGTGTGTTGTCGGTGTGTGTGTGTGTGTGTTGTCGGTGTGTGTGTGTGTGTGTGTGTGTGTGTCGGTGTGTGTGTGTGTGTGTGTGTGTGTGTGTGTGTGTGTTGTCGGTGTGTGTGTGTGTTGTCGGTGTGTGTGTGTGTGTTGTCGGTGTGTGTGTGTGTGTTGTCGTGTGTGTGTGTGTGTGTTGTCGGTGTGTGTGTGTGTGTGTTGTCGGTGTGTGTGTGTGTGTTGTCGGTGTGTGTGTGTGTGTGTTGTCGGTGTGTGTGTGTGTGTGTTGTCGGTGTGTGTGTGTGTGTGTTGTCGGTGTGTGTGTGTGTGTTGTCGGTGTGTGTGTGTGTGTTGTCGTGTGTGTGTGTGTGTGTGTTGTCGGTGTGTGTGTGTGTGTTGTCGGTGTGTGTGTGTGTGTTGTCGGTGTGTGTGTGTGTGTGTTGTCGGTGTGTGTGTGTGTGTGTTGTCGGTGTGTGTGTGTTGTGTGTTGTCGGTGTGTGTGTGTGTGTGTGTTGTCGGTGTGTGTGTGTGTGTTGTCGGTGTGTGTGTGTGTGTTGTCGGTGTGTGTGTGTGTGTGTTGTCGGTGTGTGTGTGTGTGTGTTGTCGGTGTGTGTGTGTGTGTGTTGTCGGTGTGTGTGTGTGTGTTGTCGGTGTGTGTGTGTGTGTTGTCGGTGTGTGTGTGTGTGTGTTGTCGGTGTGTGTGTGTGTGTTGTCGGTGTGTGTGTGTGTGTGTTGTCGGTGTGTGTGTGTGTGTGTTGTCGGTGTGTGTGTGTGTGTTGTCGGTGTGTGTGTGTGTGTGTTGTCGGTGTGTGTGTGTGTGTGTTGTCGGTGTGTGTGTGTGTTGTGTTGTCGGTGTGTGTGTGTGTGTGTGTTGTCGTGTGTGTGTGTGTTGTCGGTGTGTGTGTGTGTTGTCGTGTGTTGTCGGTGTGTGTGTGTGTGTTGTCGGTGTGTGTGTGTGTGTGTTGTCGGTGTGTGTGTGTGTGTGTTGTCGGTGTGTGTGTGTGTTGTCGGTGTGTGTGTGTGTGTGTTGTCGTGTGTGTGTGTGTGTGTGTTGTCGGTGTGTGTGTGTGTGTGTGTTGTCGGTGTGTGTGTGTGTGTTGTCGGTGTTGTGTGTGTGTGTGTTGTCGGTGTGTGTGTGTGTGTGTGTTGTGTTGTCGGTGTGTGTGTGTGTGTGTGTGTGTGTGTGTGTGTGTGTTGTCGGTGTGTGTGTGTGTGTTGTCGGTGTGTGTGTGTGTGTGTTGTCGGTGTGTGTGTGTGTGTGTTGTCGGTGTGTGTGTGTGTGTTGTCGGTGTGTGTGTGTGTGTTGTCGGTGTGTGTGTGTGTGTGTTGTCGGTGTGTGTGTGTGTGTTGTCGGTGTGTGTGTGTGTGTGTTGTCGGTGTGTGTGTGTGTGTGTTGTCGGTGTGTGTGTGTGTGTGTTGTCGGTGTGTGTGTGTGTGTTGTCGGTGTGTGTGTGTGTGTTGTCGTGTGTGTGTGTGTGTGTGTTGTCGGTGTGTGTGTGTGTGTGTTGTCGGTGTGTGTGTGTGTGTGTGTGTCGGTGTGTGTGTGTGTGTGTGTTGTCGGTGTGTGTGTGTTGTCGGTGTGTGTGTGTGTGTGTGTGTTGTCGGTGTGTGTGTGTGTGTTGTCGGTGTGTGTGTGTGTGTGTTGTCGGTGTGTGTGTGTGTGTGTTGTCGGTGTGTGTGTGTGTGTCGGTGTGTGTGTGTGTGTGTTGTCGGTGTGTGTGTGTGTGTGTTGTCGGTGTGTGTGTGTGTGTGTGTTGTCGGTGTGTGTGTGTGTGTTGTCGGTGTGTGTGTGTGTGTGTTGTCGGTGTGTGTGTGTGTGTGTGTGTGTGTTGTCGGTGTGTGTGTGTGTGTGTGTCGTGTGTGTGTGTGTGTGTTGTCGGTGTGTGTGTGTGTTGTCGGTGTGTGTGTGTGTCGGTGTGTGTGTGTGTGTGTTGTCGGTGTGTGTGTGTGTTGTCGGTGTGTGTGTGTGTGTTGTCGGTGTGTGTGTGTGTGTTGTCGGTGTGTGTGTGTGTGTTGTCGGTGTGTGTGTGTGTGTGTTGTCGGTGTGTGTGTGTGTGTTGTCGGTGTGTGTGTGTGTGTGTTGTCGGTGTGTGTGTGTGTGTTGTCGGTGTGTGTGTGTGTGTGTTGTCGTGTGTGTGTGTGTGTGTGTTGTCGGTGTGTGTGTGTTTGTGTTGTCGGTGTGTGTGTGTGTGTGTTGTCGGTGTGTGTGTGTGTGTTGTCGGTGTGTGTGTGTGTGTTGTCGGTGTGTGTGTGTGTGTGTTGTCGGTGTGTGTGTGTGTGTGTTGTCGGTGTGTGTGTGTGTGTGTTGTCGGTGTGTGTGTGTGTGTGTTGTCGGTGTGTGTGTGTTGTCGGTGTGTGTGTGTGTTGTCGTGTGTTGTCGGTGTGTGTGTGTGTGTTGTCGGTGTGTGTGTGTGTGTTGTCGGTGTGTGTGTGTGTGTGTTGTCGGTGTGTGTGTGTGTGTGTTGTCGGTGTGTGTGTGTGTGTGTTGTCGGTGTGTGTGTGTGTGTGTGTTGTCGGTGTGTGTGTGTGTGTTGTCGGTGTGTGTGTGTGTGTGTTGTCGGTGTGTGTGTGTGTGTTGTCGGTGTGTGTGTGTGTGTTGTCGGTGTGTGTGTGTGTGTGTTGTCGGTGTGTGTGTGTGTGTGTTGTCGGTGTGTGTGTGTTGTCGGTGTGTGTGTGTGTGTGTTGTCGGTGTGTGTGTGTGTGTTGTCGGTGTGTGTGTGTGTGTGTTGTCGGTGTGTGTGTGTGTGTTGTCGGTGTTGTGTGTGTGTGTGTTGTCGGTGTGTGTGTGTGTGTGTCGGTGTGTGTGTGTGTGTGTTGTCGGTGTGTGTGTGTGTGTGTTGTCGGTGTGTGTGTGTGTTGTCGGTGTGTGTGTGTGTTGTCGGTGTGTGTGTGTGTGTGTGTGTGTGTGTGTGTCGGTGTGTGTGTGTGTTGTCGGTGTGTGTGTGTGTGTGTTGTCGGTGTGTGTGTGTGTTGTCGGTGTGTGTGTGTGTGTGTGTGTGTGTTGTCGGTGTGTGTGTGTGTGTGTCGGTGTGTGTGTGTGTGTGTTGTCGGTGTGTGTGTGTGTGTGTTGTCGGTGTGTGTGTGTGTTGTCGGTGTGTGTGTGTGTGTGTTGTCGGTGTGTGTGTGTGTGTGTTGTCGGTGTGTGTGTGTGTGTGTGTGTGTGTGTGTGTGTGTGTGTGTGTGTGTGTGTGTGTGTGTGTGTTGTCGGTGTGTGTGTGTGTGTTGTCGGTGTGTGTGTGTGTGTGTTGTCGGTGTGTGTGTGTGTGTCGGTGTTGTGTGTGTGTGTGTTGTCGGTGTGTGTGTGTGTTGTCGGTGTGTGTGTGTGTGTGTGTGTGTGTTGTGGTGTGTGTGTGTTGTCGGTGTGTGTGTGTGTGTGTTGTCGGTGTGTGTGTGTGTGTGTTGTCGGTGTGTGTGTGTTGTCGGTGTGTGTGTGTGTGTGTTGTCGTGTGTGTGTGTGTGTGTGTTGTCGGTGTGTGTGTGTGTGTGTGTGTTGTCGGTGTGTGTGTGTGTGTGTGTGTGTGTGTGTGTGTGTTGTCGGTGTGTGTGTGTGTGTGTCGGTGTGTGTGTGTGTGTGTCGGTGTGTGTGTGTGTGTGTTGTCGGTGTGTGTGTGTGTGTTGTCGGTGTGTGTGTGTGTGTTGTCGGTGTGTGTGTGTGTGTTGTCGGTGTGTGTGTGTGTGTTGTCGGTGTGTGTGTGTGTGTGTTGTCGGTGTGTGTGTGTGTGTGTTGTCGGTGTGTGTGTGTGTGTGTTGTCGGTGTGTGTGTGTGTTGTCGGTGTGTGTGTGTGTGTGTTGTCGGTGTGTGTGTGTGTGTGTGTTGTCGGTGTGTGTGTGTGTGTGTGTTGTGTTGTCGGTGTGTGTGTGTGTGTGTGTGTTGTGTGTGTGTGTGTTGTCGGTGTGTGTGTGTGTTGTCGGTGTGTGTGTGTGTTGTCGGTGTGTGTGTGTGTGTGTTGTCGGTGTGTGTGTGTGTTGTCGGTGTGTGTGTGTGTGTGTTGTCGGTGTGTGTGTGTGTGTTGTCGGTGTGTGTGTGTGTGTTGTCGGTGTGTTGTGTGTGTGTTGTCGGTGTGTGTGTGTGTGTGTTGTCGGTGTGTGTGTGTGTGTGTTGTCGGTGTGTGTGTGTGTGTTGTCGGTGTGTGTGTGTGTGTTGTCGGTGTGTGTGTGTGTGTGTTGTCGGTGTGTGTGTGTGTGTGTTGTCGGTGTGTGTGTGTGTGTGTGTTGTCGGTGTGTGTGTGTGTGTGTTGTCGGTGTGTGTGTGTGTGTTGTCGGTGTGTGTGTGTGTGTTGTCGGTGTGTGTGTGTGTGTGTTGTCGGTGTGTGTGTGTGTGTGTTGTCGGTGTGTGTGTGTGTGTGTGTTGTCGGTGTGTGTGTGTGTGTTGTCGGTGTGTGTGTGTGTGTTGTCGGTGTGTGTGTGTGTGTTGTCGGTGTGTGTGTGTGTGTTGTCGGTGTGTGTGTGTGTGTGTTGTCGGTGTGTGTGTGTGTGTGTTGTCGGTGTGTGTGTGTTGTGTTGTCGGTGTGTGTGTGTGTGTTGTCGGTGTGTGTGTGTGTGTGTTGTCGGTGTGTGTGTGTGTGTGTGTTGTCGGTGTGTGTGTGTGTGTGTGTTGTCGGTGTGTGTGTGTTGTCGGTGTGTGTGTGTGTTGTCGGTGTGTTGTCGGTGTGTGTGTGTGTGTTGTCGGTGTGTGTGTGTGTGTGTTGTCGGTGTGTGTGTGTGTGTGTTGTCGGTGTGTGTGTGTTGTCGGTGTGTGTGTGTGTGTGTTGTCGTGTGTGTGTGTGTGTGTGTTGTCGGTGTGTGTGTGTGTGTGTGTTGTCGGTGTGTGTGTGTGTGTGTCGGTGTGTGTGTGTGTGTGTTGTCGGTGTGTGTGTGTGTGTGTGTGTGTTGTCGGTGTGTGTGTGTGTGTGTGTGTGTGTGTGTGTGTGTTGTCGGTGTGTGTGTGTGTTGTCGGTGTGTGTGTGTGTGTGTTGTCGGTGTGTGTGTGTGTGTGTGTGTGTGTGTGTGTGTGTGTGTTGTCGGTGTGTGTGTGTGTGTTGTCGGTGTGTGTGTGTGTGTTGTCGGTGTGTGTGTGTGTGTTGTCGGTGTGTGTGTGTGTGTGTTGTCGGTGTGTGTGTGTTATGTGTTGTCGGTGTGTGTGTGTGTGTGTTGTCGGTGTGTGTGTGTGTGTTGTCGGTGTGTGTGTGTGTGTGTTGTCGGTGTGTGTGTGTGTGTGTTGTCGGTGTGTGTGTGTTGTGTTGTCGGTGTGTGTGTGTGTGTGTTGTCGGTGTGTGTGTGTGTGTTGTCGGTGTGTGTGTGTGTGTGTTGTCGGTGTGTGTGTGTGTGTGTGTTGTCGGTGTGTGTGTGTGTGTGTTGTCGGTGTGTGTGTGTGTGTGTCGGTGTGTGTGTGTGTTGTCGGTGTGTGTGTGTGTGTGTTGTCGGTGTGTGTGTGTGTGTTGTCGGTGTGTGTGTGTGTGTTGTCGTGTGTGTGTGTGTGTGTTGTCGGTGTGTGTGTGTTGTGTTGTCGGTGTGTGTGTGTGTGTGTTGTCGGTGTGTGTGTGTGTGTTGTCGGTGTGTATGTGTGTGTGTTGTCAGGTGTGTGTGTGTGTGTGTTGTCGGTGTGTGTGTGTTATGTGTTGTCGGTGTGTGTGTGTGTGTGTTGTCGGTGTGTGTGTGTGTGTTGTCGGTGTGTGTGTGTGTGTTGTCGGTGTGTGTGTGTGTGTGTTGTCGGTGTGTGTGTGTGTGTGTTGTCGGTGTGTGTGTGTGTGTGTGTGTGTTGTCGGTGTGTGTGTGTGTGTGTTGTCGGTGTGTGTGTGTTGTCGGTGTGTGTGTGTGTTGTCGGTGTGTTGTCGGTGTGTGTGTGTTGTCGGTGTGTGTGTGTGTGTTGTCGGTGGTGTGTGTGTGTGTTGTCGGTGTGTGTGTGTGTTGTCGGTGTGTGTGTGTGTGTGTGTTGTCGGTGTGTGTGTGTGTGTGTTGTCGGTGTGTGTGTGTGTGTGTTGTCGGTGTGTGTGTGTGTGTGTGTTGTCGGTGTGTGTGTGTGTGTGTGTGGTGTGTGTGTGTGTGTGTGTTGTCGGTGTGTGTGTGTGTGTGTCGGTGTGTGTGTGTGTGTGTGTTGTCGGTGTGTGTGTGTGTGTGTTGTCGGTGTGTGTGTGTGTGTGTTGTCGGTGTGTGTGTGTGTGTGTTGTCGGTGTGTGTGTGTGTGTTGTCGGTGTGTGTGTGTGTGTGTGTTGTCGGTGTGTGTGTGTGTGTTGTGTGTGTGTGTGTTGTCGGTGTGTGTGTGTGTGTGTTGTCGGTGTGTGTGTGTGTGTGTTGTCGGTGTGTGTGTGTTGTCGGTGTGTGTGTGTGTGTGTTGTCGGTGTGTGTGTGTGTGTGTCGGTGTTGTGTGTGTGTGTGTTGTCGGTGTGTGTGTGTGTTGTCGGTGTTGTGTGTGTGTGTGTTGTCGGTGTGTGTGTGTGTTGTCGGTGTGTGTGTGTGTGTGTGTGTGTGTTGTCGGTGTGTGTGTGTTGTCGGTGTGTGTGTGTGTGTGTTGTCGGTGTGTGTGTGTGTGTGTTGTCGGTGTGTGTGTGTTGTCAGTGTGTGTGTGTGTGTGTGTTGTCGGTGTGTGTGTGTGTGTGTGTTGTCGGTGTGTGTGTGTGTGTGTGTGTGTGTGTGTGTGTGTTGTCGGTGTGTGTGTGTGTGTTGTCGGTGTGTGTGTGTGTGTTGTCGGTGTGTGTGTGTGTGTTGTCGGTGTGTGTGTGTGTGTGTTGTCGGTGTGTGTGTGTGTTGTCGGTGTGTGTGTGTGTGTGTTGTCGGTGTGTGTGTGTGTGTGTTGTCGGTGTGTGTGTGTGTTGTCGGTGTGTGTGTGTGTGTTGTCGGTGTGTGTGTGTGTGTTGTCGGTGTGTGTGTGTGTGTTGTCGGTGTGTGTGTGTGTGTGTTGTCGGTGTGTGTGTGTGTGTGTTGTCGGTGTGTGTGTGTTGTGTGTTGTCGGTGTGTGTGTGTGTTGTCGGTGTGTGTGTGTGTTGTCGGTGTGTGTGTGTGTGTGTTGTCGGTGTGTGTGTGTGTTGTCGGTGTGTGTGTGTGTGTGTGTGTGTGTTGTCGGTGTGTGTGTGTTGTCGGTGTGTGTGTGTGTGTGTTGTCGGTGTGTGTGTGTGTGTGTTGTCGGTGTGTGTGTGTTGTCGTGTGTGTGTGTGTGTGTGTTGTCGGTGTGTGTGTGTGTGTTGTCGGTGTGTGTGTGTGTGTGTGTGTGTGTGTGTGTGTGTGTTGTCGGTGTGTGTGTGTGTGTGTGTGTGTGTGTGTGTTGTCGGTGTGTGTGTGTGTGTTGTCGGTGTGTGTGTGTGTGTGTTGTCGGTGTGTGTGTGTGTTGTCGGTGTGTGTGTGTGTGTGTTGTCGGTGTGTGTGTGTGTGTGTTGTCGTGTGTGTGTGTGTGTTGTCGGTGTGTGTGTGTGTGTTGTCGGTGTGTGTGTGTGTGTTGTCGGTGTGTGTGTGTGTGTTGTCGGTGTGTTGTGTGTGTGTTGTCGGTGTGTGTGTGTGTGTGTTGTCGGTGTGTGTGTGTTTTGTGTTGTCGGTGTGTGTGTGTGTGTGTTGTCGGTGTGTGTGTGTGTGTTGTCGGTGTGTGTGTGTGTGTTGTCGGTGTGTGTGTGTGTGTGTTGTCGGTGTGTGTGTGTGTGTTGTCGGTGTGTGTGTGTGTGTGTGTGTCGGTGTGTGTGTGTGTGTGTGTTGTCGGTGTGTGTGTGTTGTCGGTGTGTGTGTGTGTTGTCGGTGTGTTGTCGGTGTGTGTGTGTGTGTTGTCGGTGTGTGTGTGTGTGTGTTGTCGGTGTGTGTGTGTGTGTGTTGTCGGTGTGTGTGTGTGTGTGTTGTCGTGTGTGTGTGTGTGTGTGTTGTCGGTGTGTGTGTGTGTGTGTGTTGTCGGTGTGTGTGTGTGTGTTGTCGGTGTTGTGTGTGTGTGTGTTGTCGGTGTGTGTGTGTGTTGTCGGTGTGTGTGTGTGTGTGTTGTCGGTGTGTGTGTGTGTTGTCGGTGTGTGTGTGTGTGTGTGTGTGTTGTCGGTGTGTGTGTGTTGTCGGTGTGTGTGTGTGTGTGTTGTCGGTGTGTGTGTGTGTGTGTTGTCGGTGTGTGTGTGTGTGTTGTCGTGTGTGTGTGTGTGTGTTGTCGGTGTGTGTGTGTGTGTGTTGTCGGTGTGTGTGTGTGTGTGTGTGTCGGTGTGTGTGTGTGTGTTGTGTTGTCGGTGTGTGTGTGTGTGTGTGTGTGTGTGTGTGTGTGTGTTGTCGGTGTGTGTGTGTGTGTTGTCGGTGTGTGTGTGTGTGTTGTCGGTGTGTGTGTGTGTGTGTTGTCGGTGTGTGTGTGTGTGTGTTGTCGGTGTGTGTGTGTGTGTTGTCGGTGTGTGTGTGTGTGTGTTGTCGGTGTGTGTGTGTGTGTTGTCGGTGTGTGTGTGTGTGTGTTGTCGGTGTGTGTGTGTGTTGTCGGTGTGTGTGTGTGTGTGTGTGTGTGTGTGTGTGTGTGTGTTGTCGGTGTGTGTGTGTGTGTGTTGTCGGTGTGTGTGTGTGTGTCGTGTGTGTGTGTGTGTGTGTTGTCGGTGTGTGTGTGTGTGTGTTGTCGGTGTGTGTGTGTGTGTGTGTGTGTGTTGTCGGTGTGTGTGTGTGTGTGTGTGTGTGTGTGTGTGTGTGTTGTCGGTGTGTGTGTGTGTGTGTCGGTGTGTGTGTGTGTGTGTTGTCGTGTGTGTGTGTGTGTGTGTTGTCGGTGTGTGTGTGTGTGTTGTCGGTGTGTGTGTGTGTGTTGTCGGTGTGTGTGTGTGTGTTGTCGGTGTGTGTGTGTGTGTTGTCGGTGTGTGTGTGTGTGTGTTGTCGTGTGTGTGTGTGTGTGTTGTCGGTGTGTGTGTGTGTTGTGTTGTCGGTGTGTGTGTGTGTGTGTTGTCGGTGTGTGTGTGTGTGTTGTCGGTGTGTGTGTGTGTGTTGTCGGTGTGTGTGTGTGTGTGTTGTCGGTGTGTGTGTGTGTGTGTTGTCGGTGTGTGTGTGTGTGTGTGTTGTCGGTGTGTGTGTGTTGTCGGTGTGTGTGTGTGTGTGTGTGTTGTCGGTGTGTGTGTGTGTGTTGTCGGTGTGTGTGTGTGTGTGTTGTCGGTGTGTGTGTGTGTGTGTTGTCGGTGTGTGTGTGTGTGTGTTGTCGGTGTGTGTGTGTGTGTGTTGTCGGTGTGTGTGTGTGTGTGTTGTCGGTGTGTGTGTGTGTGTGTGTTGTCGGTGTGTGTGTGTGTGTTGTCGGTGTGTGTGTGTGTGTGTTGTCGGTGTGTGTGTGTGTTGTCGGTGTTGTGTGTGTGTGTGTTGTCGGTGTGTGTGTGTGTTGTCGGTGTGTGTGTGTGTGTGTGTGTGTGTGTGTGTGTGTGTGTGTTGTCGGTGTGTGTGTGTGTGTGTTGTCGGTGTGTGTGTGTGTGTGTTGTCGGTGTGTGTGTGTGTGTCGTGTGTGTGTGTGTGTGTGTTGTCGGTGTGTGTGTGTGTGTGTGTTGTCGGTGTGTGTGTGTGTGTGTGTTGTCGGTGTGTGTGTGTGTGTGTGTGTGTGTGTGTGTGTGTGTTGTCGGTGTGTGTGTGTGTTGTCGGTGTGTGTGTGTGTGTGTTGTCGGTGTGTGTGTGTGTGTGTTGTCGGTGTGTGTGTGTGTGTGTGTTGTCGGTGTGTGTGTGTGTGTTGTCGGTGTGTGTGTGTGTGTTGTCGGTGTGTGTGTGTGTGTGTTGTCGGTGTGTGTGTGTGTGTTGTCGGTGTGTGTGTGTGTGTGTGTTGTCGGTGTGTGTGTGTGTGTGTGTTGTCGGTGTGTGTGTGTGTTGTCGGTGTGTGTGTGTGTTGTCGGTGTGTTGTCGGTGTGTGTGTGTGTGTTGTCGGTGTGTGTGTGTGTGTGTTGTCGGTGTGTGTGTGTGTGTGTTGTCGGTGTGTGTGTGTGTGTGTTGTCGTGTGTGTGTGTGTGTGTGTTGTCGGTGTGTGTGTGTGTGTGTGTCGGTGTGTGTGTGTGTGTGTTGTCGGTGTGTGTGTGTGTGTTGTCGGTGTGTGTGTGTGTGTGTTGTGTGTGTGTGTGTGTGTGTTGTCGGTGTGTGTGTGTGTGTGTCGGTGTTGTGTGTGTGTGTGTTGTCGGTGTGTGTGTGTGTTGTCGGTGTGTGTGTGTGTGTGTGTGTGTGTTGTCGGTGTGTGTGTGTGTGTGTTGTCGGTGTGTGTGTGTGTGTGTTGTCGGTGTGTGTGTGTGTGTTGTCGGTGTGTGTGTGTGTGTGTTGTCGGTGTGTGTGTGTGTGTGTGTTGTCGGTGTGTGTGTGTGTGTGTGTGTTGTCGGTGTGTGTGTGTGTTGTCGGTGTTGTGTGTGTGTGTGTTGTCGGTGTGTGTGTGTGTGTGTCGGTGTGTGTGTGTGTGTGTGTGTGTGTGTGTGTGTGTGTGTTGTCGGTGTGTGTGTGTGTGTGTTGTCGGTGTGTGTGTGTGTGTTGTCGGTGTGTGTGTGTGTGTTGTCGGTGTGTGTGTGTGTGTGTTGTCGGTGTGTGTGTGTGTGTTGTCGGTGTGTGTGTGTGTGTGTGTTGTCGGTGTGTGTGTGTGTGTGTGTTGTCGGTGTGTGTGTGTTGTCGGTGTGTGTGTGTGTTGTCGTGTGTTGTCGGTGTGTGTGTGTGTGTTGTCGGTGTGTGTGTGTGTGTGTTGTCGGTGTGTGTGTGTGTGTGTTGTCGGTGTGTGTGTGTGTGTGTTGTCGTGTGTGTGTGTGTGTGTGTTGTCGGTGTGTGTGTGTGTGTGTGTTGTCGGTGTGTGTGTGTGTGTGTGTTGTCGGTGTGTGTGTGTGTGATGTCGGTGTTGTGTGTGTGTGTGTTGTCGGTGTGTGTGTGTGTTGTCGGTGTTGTGTGTGTGTGTGTTGTCGGTGTGTGTGTGTGTTGTCGGTGTGTGTGTGTGTGTGTGTGTGTGTTGTCGGTGTGTGTGTGTTGTCGGTGTGTGTGTGTGTGTGTTGTCGGTGTGTGTGTGTGTGTGTTGTCGGTGTGTGTGTGTGTGTCAGTGTGTGTGTGTGTGTGTTGTCGGTGTGTGTGTGTGTGTGTGTGTTGTCGGTGTGTGTGTGTGTGTGTGTGTTGTCGGTGTGTGTGTGTGTGTGATGTCGGTGTGTGTGTGTGTGTGTTGTCGGTGTGTGTGTGTGTGTGTCGGTGTGTGTGTGTGTGTGTTGTCGGTGTGTGTGTGTGTTGTCGGTGTGTGTGTGTGTGTGTGTGTGTGTGTGTTGTCGGTGTGTGTGTGTTGTCGGTGTGTGTGTGTGTGTTGTCGGTGTGTGTGTGTGTGTGTTGTCGGTGTGTGTGTGTTGTCGTGTGTGTGTGTGTGTGTGTTGTCGGTGTGTGTGTGTGTGTGTGTTGTCGGTGTGTGTGTGTGTGTTGTCGGTGTGTGTGTGTGTGTGTTGTCGGTGTGTGTGTGTGTGTTGTGTGTGTGTGTGTTGTCGGTGTGTGTGTGTGTGTGTTGTCGGTGTGTGTGTGTGTGTGTTGTCGGTGTGTGTGTGTTGTCGGTGTGTGTGTGTGTTGTCGTGTGTGTGTGTGTGTGTGTTGTCGGTGTGTGTGTGTGTGTGTGTGTTGTCGGTGTGTGTGTGTGTGTTGTCGGTGTTGTGTGTGTGTGTGTTGTCGGTGTGTGTGTGTGTTGTCGGTGTGTGTGTGTGTGTGTGTTGTCGGTGTGTGTGTGTGTGTGTGTGTGTTGTCGGTGTGTGTGTGTTGTCGGTGTGTGTGTGTGTGTGTGTTGTCGGTGTGTGTGTGTGTGTGTGTGTGTGTGTGTGTGTTGTCGGTGTGTGTGTGTGTGTGTTGTCGGTGTGTGTGTGTGTGTGTGTTGTCGGTGTGTGTGTGTTGTCGGTGTGTGTGTGTGTGTGTTGTGGGTGTGTTGTCGGTGTGTGTGTGTGTGTGTGTTGTCGGTGTGTGCGTGTGTGTGTTGTCGGTGTGTGTGTGTGTGTTGTGTGTGTGTGTTGTCGGTGTGTGTGTGTGTTGTTGGTGTGTGTGTGTGTGTGTGTGTGTGTGTTGTCGGTGTGTGTGTGTGTGTGTGTGTTGTCGGTGTGTGTGTGTGTTGTCGGTGTGTGTGTGTGTGTTGTCGGTGTGTGTGTGTGTGTGTGTGTGTGTCGGTGTGTGTGTGTGTGTTGTCGGTGTGTGTGTGTGTGTGGTGTTGGTGTGTGTGTGTGTGTTGTCGGTGTGTGTGTGTGTGTGTGTTGTCGGTGTGTGTGTGTGTTGTCGGTGTGTGTGTGTGTTGTGTTGTCGGTGTGTGTGTGTGTGTGTTGTCGGTGTGTGTGTGTGTGTGTTGTCGGTGTGTGTGTGTGTGTGTTGTCGGTGTGTGTGTGTGTGTTGCTTGTGTGTGTGTGTGTGTGTGTTGTCGGTGTGTGTGTGTGTTGTCGGTGTGTGTGTGTGTGTGTGTGTGTGTGTGTGTTGTCGGTGTGTTGTCGGTGTGTGTGTGTGTGTGTTGTCGGTGTGTGTGTGTGTGTTGTCGGTGTGTGTGTGTGTGTGTTGTCGGTTGTGTGTGTGTGTGTGTTGTCGGTGTGTGTGTGTGTGTTGTCGGTGTGTGTGTGTGTTGTCGGTGTGTGTGTGTGTGTGTGTGTGTGTTGTCGGTGTGTGTGTGTGTGTGTGTGGTCGGTGTGTGTGTGTGTGTGTTGTCGGTGTGTGTGTGTTGTGTGTGTGTGTGTTGTCGGTGTGTGTGTTTGTTGTCGGTGTGTGTGTGTGTGTGTGTGTGTGTTGTCGGTGTGTGTGTGTGTGTGTTGTCGGTGTGTGTGTGTGTGTGTGTTTGTGTTGTCGGTGTGTGTGTGTGTGTGTGTGTGTGTGTGTGTGTGTTGTCGGTGTGTGTGTGTGTTGTCGGTGTGTGTGTGTGTGTTGTCGGTGTGTGTGTGTGTTGTCGGTGTGTGTGTGTGTGTTGTCGGTGTGTGTGTGTGTGTTGTCGGTGTGTGTGTGTGTTGTCGGTGTGTGTGTGTGTGTGTGTGTTGTCGGTGTGTGTGTGTGTGTGTGTTGTCGGTGTGTGTGTGGGTGTGTGTGTGTTGTGTGTGTGTGTTGTCGGTGTGTGTGTGTGTGTTGTCGGTGTGTGTGTGTGTGTTGTCGGTGTGTGTGTGTGTGTGTGTGTTGTCGGTGTGTGTGTGTGTGTGTGTGTTGTCGGTGTGTGTGTGTTGTCGGTGTGTGTGTGTGTGTGTTGTGGGTGTGTTGTCGGTGTGTGTGTGTGTGTGTGTTGTCGGTGTGTGTGTGTGTGTTTTGTCGGTGTGTGTGTGTGTGTTGTGTGTGTGTGTGTTGTCGGTGTGTGTGTGTGTTGTTGGTGTGTGTGTGTGTGTGTGTGTGTGTGTGTGTTGTCGGTGTGTGTGTGTGTGTGTGTGTTGTCGGTGTGTGTGTGTGTGTTGTCGGTGTGTGTGTGTGTGTTGTCGGTGTGTGTGTGTGTGTGTGTGTGTTGTCGGTGTGTGTGTGTGTGTGTTGTCGGTGTGTGTGTGTGTGTGTGTGTTGTCGGTGTGTGTGTGTGTGTGTGTTGTCGGTGTGTGTGTGTGTGTGTGTTGTCGGTGTGTGTGTGTGTGTTGTCGGTGTGTGTGTGTGTGTTGTCGGTGTGTGTGTGTGTGTGTTGTCAGTGTGTGTGTGTGTGTGTTGTCGGTGTGTGTGTGTTTATGTGTTGTCGGTGTGTTTGTGTGTGTGTTGTCGGTGTGTGTGTGTGTGTTGTCGGTGTGTGTGTGTGTGTGTTGTCAGTGTGTGTGTGTGTGTGTTGTCGGTGTGTGTGTGTGTGTGTGTGTGTGTGTTGTCGGTGTGTGTGTGTGTGTGTTGTCGGTGTGTGTGTGTTGTCGGTGTGTGTGTGTGTTGTCGGTGTGTTGTCGGTGTGTGTGTGTGTGTTGTCGGTGTGTGTGTGTGTGTTGTTGGTGTGTGTGTGTGTGTTGTCGGTGTGTGTGTGTGTTGTCGGTGTGTGTGTGTGTGTGTTGTCGGTGTGTGTGTGTGTGTTGTCGGTGTGTGTTGTCGGTGTGTGTGTGTGTGTTGTGTGTGTGTGTGTTGTCGGTGTGTGTGTGTGTGTGTTGTCGGTGTGTGTGTGTGTTTGTTGTCGGTGTGTGTGTGTTGTCGGTGTGTGTGTGTGTATGTGTTGTCAGTGTGTGTGTGTGTGTGTGTTGTCGGTGTGTGTGTGTGTGTGTGTGTGTTGTCGGTGTGTGTGTGTGTGTTGTCGGTGTTGTGTGTGTGTGTGTTGTCGGTGTGTGTGTGTGTTGTCGGTGTGTGTGTGTGTGTGTTGTCGGTGTGTGTGTGTTGTCGGTGTGTGTGTGTGTGTGTTGTCGGTGTGTGTGTGTGTGTGTGTGTTGTCGGTGTGTGTGTGTGTGTTGTCGGTGTGTGTGTGTGTGTGTTGTCGGTGTGTGTGTGTGTGTTGTGTGTGTGTGTGTTGTCGGTGTGTGTGTGTGTGTGTTGTCGGTGTGTGTGTGTGTGTGTGTGTTGTCGGTGTGTGTGTGTGTGTGTGTGTTGTCGGTGTGTGTGTGGGTGTGTGTGTGTTGTGTGTGTGTGTTGTCGGTGTGTGTGTGTGTGTGTTGTCGGTGTGTGTGTGTGTGTGTGTGTTGTCGGTGTGCGTGTGTGTGTGTGTTGTCGGTGTGTGTGTGTGTGTGTGTGTGTTGTCGGTGTGTGTGTGTTGTCGGTGTGTGTGTGTGTGTTGTCGGTGTGTGTGTGTGTGTGTTGTCGGTGTGTGTGTGTTGTGTGTGTGTGTGTTGTCGGTGTGTTTGTGTGTGTGTGTGGTCGGTGTGTGTGTGTGTGTGTTGTCGGTGTGTGTGTGTTGTGTGTGTGTGTGTTGTCGGTGTGTGTGTTTGTTGTCGGTGTGCGTGTGTGTGTGTGTTGTCGGTGTGTGTGTGTGTGTGTGTGTGTTGTCGGTGTGTGTGTGTTGTCGGTGTGTGTGTGTGTGTTGTCGGTGTGTGTGTGTGTGTGTTGTCGGTGTGTGTGTGTTGTGTGTGTGTGTGTTGTCGGTGTGTTTGTGTGTGTGTGTGGTCGGTGTGTGTGTGTGTGTGTTGTCGGTGTGTGTGTGTTGTGTGTGTGTGTGTTGTCGGTGTGTGTGTTTGTTGTCGGTGTGTGTGTGTGTGTGTGTGTGTGTGTGTTGTCGGTGTGTGTGTGTGTGTGTGTGTGTGTTGTCGGTGTGTGTGTGTGTGTGTGTGTTGTCGGTGTGTGTGTGTGTGTGTGTTTGTGTTGTCGGTGTGTGTGTGTGTGTGTGTTGTGTGTGTGTGTGTTGTCGGTGTGTGTGTGTGTTGTCGGTGTGTGTGTGTGTGTGTTGTCGGTGTGTGTGTGTGTGTGTTGTCGGTGTGTGTGTGTGTGTGTTGTCGGTATGTGTGTGTGTGTTGCTTGTGTTTGTGTGTGTGTGTGTTGTCGGTGTGTGTGTGTTGTCGGTGTGTGTGTGTGTGTGTGTGTGTGTGTGTGTGTGTGTTGTCGGTGTGTTGTCGGTGTGTGTGTGTGTGTGTTGTCGGTGTGTGTGTGTGTTGTCGGTGTGTGTGTGTGTGTGTTGTCGGTGTGTGTGTGTGTGTGTGTTGTCGGTGTGTGTGTGTGTGTTGTCGGTGTGTGTGTGTGTGTGTTGTCGGTGTGTGTGTGTTGTGTGTGTGTGTGTTGTCGGTGTGTTTGTGTGTGTGTGTGGTCGGTGTGTGTGTGTGTGTGTTGTCGGTGTGTGTGTGTTGTGTGTGTGTGTGTTGTCGGTGTGTGTGTTTGTTGTCGGTGTGT
This sequence comes from Salmo salar, assembly GCF_965601325.2. Lineage (NCBI taxonomy): Eukaryota > Metazoa > Chordata > Actinopteri > Salmoniformes > Salmonidae > Salmo > Salmo salar. The sequence goes on along the minus strand of NW_027675558.1, from coordinate 367,026 downwards.
GTGTGTGTGTGTGTGTGTGTTGTCGGTGTGTGTGTGTGTGTGTGTTTGTGTTGTCGGTGTGTGTGTGTGTGTGTGTTGTCGGTGTGTGTGTGTGTGTGTGTGTGTGTGTGTTGTCGGTGTGTGTGTGTGTGTGTTGTCGGTGTGTGTGTGTGTGTTGTCGGTGTGTGTGTGTGTGTTGTTGGTGTGTATGTGTGTGTGTTGTCAGTGTGTGTGTGTGTGTGTGTTGTCGGTGTGTGTGTGTTTATGTGTTGTCGGTGTGTGTGTGTGTGTGTTGTCGGTGTGTGTGTGTGTGTTGTCGGTGTGTATGTGTGTTGTCGGTGTGTGTGTGTGTGTTGTCGGTGTGTGTGTGTGTGTGTTGTGTGTGTGTGTGTTGTCGGTGTGTGTGTGTGTTGTCGGTGTGTGTGTGTGTGTGTGTGTTGTCGGTGTGTGTGTGTTGTCGGTGTGTGTGTGTGTTGTCGGTGTGTGTGTGTGTGTGTGTGTGTGTTGTCGGTGTGTGTGTGTGTGTGTTGTCGGTGTGTGTGTGTGTGTTGTCGGTGTGTGTGTGTTGTCGGTGTGTATGTGTGTGTGTTGTCAGTGTGTGTGTGTGTGTGTTGTCGGTGTGTGTGTGTTTATGTGTTGTCGGTGTGTGTGTGTGTGTTGTCGGTGTGTGTGTGTGTGTTGTCGGTGTGTGTGTGTGTGTTGTCGGTGTGTGTGTGTGTTGTCGGTGTGTGTGTGTGTGTGTGTGTTGTCGGTGTGTGTGTGTGTGTGTGTGTTGTCGGTGTGTGTGTGTGTGTGTGTTGTCGGTGTGTGTGTGTGTGTGTGTTGTCGGTGTGTGTGTGTTGTCGGTGTGTGTGTGTGTTGTCGGTGTGTTGTCGGTGTGTGTGTGTGTGTTGTCGGTGTGTGTGTGTGTGTTGTCGGTGTGTGTGTGTGTGTGTGTTGTCGGTGTGTGTGTGTGTGATGTCGGTGTTGTGTGTGTGTGTGTGTTGTCGGTGTGTGTGTGTGTTGTCGGTGTTGTGTGTGTGTGTGTTGTCGGTGTGTGTGTGTGTTGTCGGTGTGTGTGTGTGTGTGTGTGTGTGTTGTCGGTGTGTGTGTGTTGTCGGTGTGTGTGTGTGTGTGTTGTCGGTGTGTGTGTGTGTGTGTTGTCGGTGTGTGTGTGTTGTCAGTGTGTGTGTGTGTGTGTGTTGTCGGTGTGTGTGTGTGTGTGTGTTGTCGGTGTGTGTGTGTGTGTGTTGTCGGTGTGTGTGTGTGTGTGTGTGTTGTCGGTGTGCGTGTGTGTGTGTGTTGTCGGTGTGTGTGTGTGTGTGTGTGTGTTGTCGGTGTGTGTGTGTTATCGGTGTGTGTGTGTGTGTGTGTTGTCGGTGTGTGTGTGTGTGTGTGTGTGTGTGTTGTCGGTGTGTGAGTGTGTGTGTTGTCGGTGTGTGTGTGTGTGTGTGTTGTCGGTGTGTGTGTGTTGTCGGTGTGTGTGTGTGTGTGTTGTGGGTGTGTTGTCGGTGTGTGTGTGTGTGTGTGTTGTCGGTGTGTGCGTGTGTGTTTTGTCGGTGTGTGTGTGTGTGTTGTGTGTGTGTGTTGTCGGTGTGTGTGTGTGTTGTTGGTGTGTGTGTGTGTGTGTGTGTGTGTGTTGTCGGTGTGTGTGTGTGTGTGTGTGTGTGTTGTCGGTGTGTGTGTGTGTTGTCGGTGTGTGTGTGTGTGTTGTTGGTGTGTGTGTGTGTGTGTGTGTGTTGTCGGTGAGTGTGTGTGTGTTGTCGGTGTGTGTGTGTGTGTGGTGTTGGTGTGTGTGTGTGTGTTGTCGGTGTGTTTGTGTGTGTGTGTTGTCGCTGTGTGTGTGTGTTGTCGGTGTGTGTCTGTGTGTTGTCGGTGTGTGTGTGTGTGTGTGTGTGTGTGTGTGTGTGTGTGTTGTCGGTGTGTGTGTGTGTATGTGTTGTCGGTGTGTGTGTGTGTGTGTTGTCGGTGTGTGTGTGTGTGTGTTGTCGGTGTGTGTGTGTGTGTGTTGTCGGTATGTGTGTGTGTGTTGCTTGTGTTTGTGTGTGTGTGTGTTGTCGGTGTGTGTGTGTTGTCGGTGTGTGTGTGTGTGTGTGTGTGTGTGTGTGTGTTGTCGGTGTGTTGTCGGTGTGTGTGTGTGTGTGTTGTCGGTGTGTGTGTGTGTTGTTGGTGTGTGTGTGTGTGTGTGTGTGTGTGTTGTCGGTGTGTGTGTGTGTGTGTGTGTGTGTTGTCGGTGTGTGTGTGTGTTGTCGGTGTGTGTGTGTGTGTTGTTGGTGTGTGTGTGTGTGTGTGTGTGTTGTCGGTGAGTGTGTGTGTGTTGTCGGTGTGTGTGTGTGTGTGGTGTTGGTGTGTGTGTGTGTGTTGTCGGTGTGTTTGTGTGTGTGTGTTGTCGCTGTGTGTGTGTGTTGTCGGTGTGTGTCTGTGTGTTGTCGGTGTGTGTGTGTGTGTGTGTGTGTGTGTGTGTGTGTGTCGGTGTGTGTGTGTGTATGTGTTGTCGGTGTGTGTGTGTGTGTGTTGTCGGTGTGTGTGTGTGTGTGTTGTCGGTGTGTGTGTGTGTGTGTTGTCGGTATGTGTGTGTGTGTTGCTTGTGTTTGTGTGTGTGTGTGTTGTCGGTGTGTGTGTGTTGTCGGTGTGTGTGTGTGTGTGTGTGTGTGTGTGTGTGTTGTCGGTGTGTTGTCGGTGTGTGTGTGTGTGTGTTGTCGGTGTGTGTGTGTGTGTGTGTTGTCGGTGTGTGTGTGTGTGTGTGTTGTCGGTGTGTGTGTGTGTGTTGTCGGTGTGTGTGTGTGTGTGTTGTCGGTGTGTGTGTGTTGTGTGTGTGTGTGTTGTCGGTGTGTTTGTGTGTGTGTGTGGTCGGTGTGTGTGTGTGTGTGTTGTCGGTGTGTGTGTGTTGTGTGTGTGTGTGTTGTCGGTGTGTGTGTTTGTTGTCGGTGTGTGTGTGTGTGTGTGTGTGTGTGTTGTCGGTGTGTGTGTGTGTGTGTGTGTGTGTTGTCGGTGTGTGTGTGTGTGTGTGTGTTGTCGGTGTGTGTGTGTGTGTGTGTTTGTGTTGTCGGTGTGTGTGTGTGTGTGTGTTGTGTGTGTGTGTGTTGTCGGTGTGTGTGTGTGTTGTCGGTGTGTGTGTGTGTGTGTTGTCGGTGTGTGTGTGTGTGTGTTGTCGGTGTGTGTGTGTGTGTGTTGTCGGTATGTGTGTGTGTGTTGCTTGTGTTTGTGTGTGTGTGTGTTGTCGGTGTGTGTGTGTTGTCGGTGTGTGTGTGTGTGTGTGTGTGTGTGTGTGTGTGTGTGTTGTCGGTGTGTTGTCGGTGTGTGTGTGTGTGTGTTGTCGGTGTGTGTGTGTGTTGTCGGTGTGTGTGTGTTGTCGGTGTGTGTGTGTGTGTGTGTTGTCGGTGTGTGTGTGTGTGTTGTCGGTGTGTGTGTGTGTGTGTTGTCGGTGTGTGTGTGTGTGTGTTGTCGGTGTGTGTGTGTTGTGTGTGTGTGTGTTGTCGGTGTGTGTGTTTGTTGTCGGTGTGTGTGTGTGTGTGTGTGTGTGTTGTCGGTGTGTGTGTGTGTGTGTGTTTGTGTTGTCGGTGTGTGTGTGTGTGTGTGTTGTCGGTGTGTGTGTGTGTGTGTGTGTGTGTGTGTTGTCGGTGTGTGTGTGTGTGTGTTGTCGGTGTGTGTGTGTGTGTTGTCGGTGTGTGTGTGTGTGTTGTTGGTGTGTATGTGTGTGTGTTGTCAGTGTGTGTGTGTGTGTGTGTTGTCGGTGTGTGTGTGTTTATGTGTTGTCGGTGTGTGTGTGTGTGTGTTGTCGGTGTGTGTGTGTGTGTTGTCGGTGTGTATGTGTGTTGTCGGTGTGTGTGTGTGTGTTGTCGGTGTGTGTGTGTGTGTGTTGTGTGTGTGTGTGTTGTCGGTGTGTGTGTGTGTTGTCGGTGTGTGTGTGTGTGTGTGTGTTGTCGGTGTGTGTGTGTGTGTGTTGTCGGTGTGTGTGTGTGTTGTCGGTGTGTGTGTGTGTGTGTGTGTGTGTTGTCGGTGTGTGTGTGTGTGTGTTGTCGGTGTGTGTGTGTGTGTTGTCGGTGTGTGTGTGTTGTCGGTGTGTATGTGTGTGTGTTTTCAGTGTGTGTGTGTGTGTGTTGTCGGTGTGTGTGTGTTTATGTGTTGTCGGTGTGTGTGTGTGTGTGTTGTCGGTGTGTGTGTGTGTGTTGTCGGTGTGTGTGTGTGTGTTGTCGGTGTGTGTGTGTGTTGTCGGTGTGTGTGTGTGTGTGTGTGTTGTCGGTGTGTGTGTGTGTGTGTGTGTTGTCGGTGTGTGTGTGTGTGTGTGTTGTCGGTGTGTGTGTGTGTGTGTGTTGTCGGTGTGTGTGTGTTGTCGGTGTGTGTGTGTGTTGTCGGTGTGTTGTCGGTGTGTGTGTGTGTGTTGTCGGTGTGTGTGTGTGTGTTGTCGGTGTGTGTGTGTGTGTGTGTTGTCGGTGTGTGTGTGTGTGATGTCGGTGTTGTGTGTGTGTGTGTTGTCGGTGTGTGTGTGTGTTGTCGGTGTTGTGTGTGTGTGTGTTGTCGGTGTGTGTGTGTGTTGTCGGTGTGTGTGTGTGTGTGTGTGTGTGTTGTCGGTGTGTGTGTGTTGTCGGTGTGTGTGTGTGTGTGTTGTCGGTGTGTGTGTGTGTGTGTTGTCGGTGTGTGTGTGTTGTCAGTGTGTGTGTGTGTGTGTGTTGTCGGTGTGTGTGTGTGTGTGTGTGTTGTCGGTGTGTGTGTGTGTGTGTGTGTGTGTTGTGTGTGTGTGTGTGTTGTCGGTGTGTGTGTGTGTTGTCGGTGTGTGTGTGTGTGTGTTGTCGGTGTGTGTGTGTGTGTGTTGTCGGTGTGTGTGTGTGTGTGTTGTCGGTGTGTGTGTGTGTTGTCGGTGTGTGTGTGTGTGTTGTCGGTGTGTGTGTGTGTTGTCGGTGTGTGTGTGTGTGAGTGTTGTGAGTGTGTTGTCGGTGTGTGTGTGTGTTGTCGGTGTGTGTGTGTGTGTTGTCGGTGTGTGTGTGTGTGTTGTCGGTGTGTTTGTGTGTGTGTGTGGTCGGTGTGTGTGTGTGTGTGTTGTCGGTGTGTGTGTGTGTGTTGTCGGTGTGTGTGTGTGTTGTCGGTGTGTGTGTGTGTGTGTTGTCGGGGTGTGTGTGTGTGTGTTGTCGGTGTGTGTGTGTGTGTTGTCGGTGTGTTTGTGTGTGTGTGTGGTCGGTGTGTGTGTGTGTGTGTTGTCGGTGTGTGTGTGTGTGTTGTCGGTGTGTGTGTGTGTGTTGTCGGTGTGTTTGTGTGTGTGTGTGGTCGGTGTGTGTGTGTGTGTGTTGTCGGTGTGTGTGTGTGTGTTGTCGGTGTGTGTGTGTGTTGTCGGTGTGTGTGTGTGTGTTGTCGGTGTGTGTGTGTGTGTGTTGTCGGTGTGTGTGTGTGTTGTCGGTGTGTTTGTGTGTGTGTGTGTTGTCGGTGTGTGTGTGTTGTCGGTGTGTGTGTGTGTGTGTGTGTGTGTGTGTGTTGTCGGTGTGTGTGTGTGTGTTGTGTCGGTGTTGTGTGTGTGTGTGTTGTCGGTGTGTTTGTGTGTGTGTGTGGTCGGTGTGTGTGTTGTCGGTGTGTGTGTGTTGTGTGTGTGTGTGTTGTCGGTGTGTGTGTTTGTTGTCGGTGTGTGTGTGTGTGTGTGTGTGTGTTGTCGGTGTGTGTGTGTGTGTGTGTGTTGTCGGTGTGTGTGTGTGTGTGTGTTTGTGTTGTCGGTGTGTGTGTGTGTGTGTTGTGTGTGTGTGTGTTGTCGGTGTGTGTGTGTGTTGTCGGTGTGTGTGTGTGTGTGTGTGTTGTCGGTGTGTGTGTGTGTGTGTTGTCGGTGTGTGTGTGTGTTGTCGGTGTGTGTGTGTGTGTGTGTGTGTTGTCGGTGTGTGTGTGTGTGTGTTGTCGGTGTGTGTGTGTGTGTTGTCGGTGTGTGTGTGTTGTTGTCGGTGTGTATGTGTGTGTGTTGTCAGTGTGTGTGTGTGCGTGTTGTCGGTGTGTGTGTGTTTATGTGTTGTCGGTGTGTGTGTGTGTGTGTTGTCGGTGTGTGTGTGTGTGTTGTCGGTGTGTGTGTGTGTGTTGTCGGTGTGTGTGTGTGTGTGTTGTCGGTGTGTGTGTGTGTGTGTGTGTTGTCGGTGTGTGTGTGTGTGTGTGTTGTCGGTGTGTGTGTGTGTGTGTGTTGTCGGTGTGTGTGTGTTGTCGGTGTGTGTGTGTGTTGTCGGTGTGTTGTCGGTGTGTGTGTGTGTGTTGTCGGTGTGTGTGTGTGTGTTGTTGGTGTGTGTGTGTGTGTGTTGTCGGTGTGTGTGTGTGTGTGTTGTGTGTGTGTGTGTTGTCGGTGTGTGTGTGTGTTGTCGGTGTGTGTGTGTGTGTGTTGTCGGTGTGTGTGTGTGTGTGTTGTCGGTGTGTGTGTGTGTGTGTGTTGTCGGTGTGTGTGTGTGTGTTGTCGGTGTGTGTGTGTGTGTGTTGTCGGTGTGTGTGTGTGTGTTGTGTGTGTGTGTGTTGTCGGTGTGTGTGTGTGTGTGTTGTCGGTGTGTGTGTGTGTGTGTGTGTTGTCGGTGTGTGTGTGTTGTCGGTGTGTGTGTGTGTTGTCAGTGTGTGTGTGTGTGTGTGTTGTCGGTGTGTGTGTGTGTGTGTGTTGTCGGTGTGTGTGTGTGTGATGTCGGTGTGTGTGTGTGTGTGTTGTCGGTGTGTGTGTGTGTTGTCGGTGTTGTGTGTGTGTGTGTTGTCGGTGTGTGTGTGTGTTGTCGGTGTGTGTGTGTGTGTGTGTGTGTGTTGTCGGTGTGTGTTGTGTGTTGTCGGTGTGTGTGTGTGTGTGTTGTCGGGGTGTGTGTGTGTGTGTTGTCGGTGTGTGTGTGTGTGTTGTCGGTGTGTTTGTGTGTGTGTGTGGTCGGTGTGTGTGTGTGTGTGTTGTCGGTGTGTGTGTGTGTGTTGTCGGTGTGTGTGTGTGTGTTGTCGGTGTGTTTGTGTGTGTGTGTGGTCGGTGTGTGTGTGTGTGTGTTGTCGGTGTGTGTGTGTGTGTTGTCGGTGTGTGTGTGTGTTGTCGGTGTGTGTGTGTGTGTGTTGTCGGGGTGTGTGTGTGTGTGTTGTCGGTGTGTGTGTGTGTGTTGTCGGTGTGTTTGTGTGTGTGTGTGGTCGGTGTGTGTGTGTGTGTGTTGTCGGTGTGTGTGTGTGTGTTGTCGGTGTGTGTGTGTGTGTTGTCGGTGTGTTTGTGTGTGTGTGTGGTCGGTGTGTGTGTGTGTGTGTTGTCGGTGTGTGTGTGTGTGTTGTCGGTGTGTGTGTGTGTTGTCGGTGTGTGTGTGTGTGTTGTCGGTGTGTGTGTGTGTGTGTTGTCGGTGTGTGTGTGTGTTGTCGGTGTGTTTGTGTGTGTGTGTGTTGTCGGTGTGTGTGTGTTGTCGGTGTGTGTGTGTGTGTGTGTGTGTGTGTGTGTTGTCGGTGTGTGTGTGTGTGTTGTGTCGGTGTTGTGTGTGTGTGTGTTGTCGGTGTGTTTGTGTGTGTGTGTGGTCGGTGTGTGTGTTGTCGGTGTGTGTGTGTTGTGTGTGTGTGTGTTGTCGGTGTGTGTGTTTGTTGTCGGTGTGTGTGTGTGTGTGTGTGTGTGTTGTCGGTGTGTGTGTGTGTGTGTGTGTTGTCGGTGTGTGTGTGTGTGTGTGTTTGTGTTGTCGGTGTGTGTGTGTGTGTGTTGTGTGTGTGTGTGTTGTCGGTGTGTGTGTGTGTTGTCGGTGTGTGTGTGTGTGTGTGTGTTGTCGGTGTGTGTGTGTGTGTGTTGTCGGTGTGTGTGTGTGTTGTCGGTGTGTGTGTGTGTGTGTGTGTGTTGTCGGTGTGTGTGTGTGTGTGTTGTCGGTGTGTGTGTGTGTGTTGTCGGTGTGTGTGTGTTGTTGTCGGTGTGTATGTGTGTGTGTTGTCAGTGTGTGTGTGTGTGTGTTGTCGGTGTGTGTGTGTTTATGTGTTGTCGGTGTGTGTGTGTGTGTGTTGTCGGTGTGTGTGTGTGTGTTGTCGGTGTGTGTGTGTGTGTTGTCGGTGTGTGTGTGTGTGTGTTGTCGGTGTGTGTGTGTGTGTGTGTGTTGTCGGTGTGTGTGTGTGTGTGTGTTGTCGGTGTGTGTGTGTGTGTGTGTTGTCGGTGTGTGTGTGTTGTCGGTGTGTGTGTGTGTTGTCGGTGTGTTGTCGGTGTGTGTGTGTGTGTTGTCGGTGTGTGTGTGTGTGTTGTTGGTGTGTGTGTGTGTGTGTTGTCGGTGTGTGTGTGTGTGTGTTGTGTGTGTGTGTGTTGTCGGTGTGTGTGTGTGTTGTCGGTGTGTGTGTGTGTGTGTTGTCGGTGTGTGTGTGTGTGTGTTGTCGGTGTGTGTGTGTGTGTGTGTTGTCGGTGTGTGTGTGTGTGTTGTCGGTGTGTGTGTGTGTGTGTTGTCGGTGTGTGTGTGTGTGTTGTGTGTGTGTGTGTTGTCGGTGTGTGTGTGTGTGTGTTGTCGGTGTGTGTGTGTGTGTGTGTGTTGTCGGTGTGTGTGTGTTGTCGGTGTGTGTGTGTGTTGTCAGTGTGTGTGTGTGTGTGTGTTGTCGGTGTGTGTGTGTGTGTGTGTTGTCGGTGTGTGTGTGTGTGATGTCGGTGTTGTGTGTGTGTGTGTTGTCGGTGTGTGTGTGTGTTGTCGGTGTTGTGTGTGTGTGTGTTGTCGGTGTGTGTGTGTGTTGTCGGTGTGTGTGTGTGTGTGTGTGTGTGTTGTCGGTGTGTGTGTTGTCGGTGTGTGTGTGTGTGTGTTGTCGGTGTGTGTGTGTGTGTGTTGTCGGTGTGTGTGTGTTGTCAGTGTGTGTGTGTGTGTGTGTTGTCGGTGTGTGTGTGTGTGTGTGTTGTCGGTGTGTGTGTGTGTGTGTGTTTGTGTTGTCGGTGTGTGTGTGTGTGTGTGTGTGTTGTGTGTGTGTGTGTGTTGTCGGTGTGTGTGTGTGTTGTCGGTGTGTGTGTGTGTGTGTTGTCGGTGTGTGTGTGTGTGTGTTGTCGGTGTGTGTGTGTGTTGTCGGTGTGTGTGTGTGTGTTGTCAGTGTGTGTGTGTGTTGTCGGTGTGTGTGTGTGAGTGTTGTGAGTGTGTTGTCGGTGTGTGTGTGTGTGTGTTGTCGGTGTGTGCGTGTGTGTTTTGTCGGTGTGTGTGTGTGTGTGTTGTCGGTGTGTGTGTGTGTGTTGTGTGTGTGTGTGTTGTCGGTGTGTGTGTGTGAGTGTGTGTGTTGTCGGTGTGTGTGTGTGTGTTGTCGGTGTGTGTGTGTGTGTGTGTTGTCGGTGTGTGTGTGTGTGTGTTGTCGATGTGTGTGTGTGTGTTGTCGGTGTGTGTGTGTGTGTGTGTGTGTTGTCGGTGTGTGTTGTGTGTTGTCGGTGTGTGTGTGTGTGTGTTGTCGGGGTGTGTGTGTGTGTGTTGTCGGTGTGTGTGTGTGTGTTGTCGGTGTGTTTGTGTGTGTGTGTGGTCGGTGTGTGTGTGTGTGTGTTGTCGGTGTGTGTGTGTTGTCGGTGTGTGTGTGTGTTGTCGGTGTGTGTGTGTGTGTTGTCGGTGTGTGTGTGTGTTGTCGGTGTGTGTGTGTGTGTGTGTGTTGTCGGTGTGTGTGTGTGTGTGTGTTGTCGGTGAGTGTGTGGGTGTGTGTGTGTTGTGTGTGTGTGTGTTGTCGGTGTGTGTGTGTGTGTGTTGTCGGTGTGTGTGTGTGTGTTGTCGGTGTGTGTGTGTGTGTGTGTGTTGTCGGTGTGTGTGTGTGTGTGTTGTCGGTGTGTGTGTGTGTGTTGTCGGTGTGTGTGTGTGTGTGTGTGTGTGTTGTCGGTGTGTGTGTGTGTGTTGTCGGTGTGTGTGTGTGTGTGTTGTTGGTGTGTGTGTGTGTGTTGTCGGTGTGTTTGTGTGTGTGTGTTGTCGCTGTGTGTGTGTGTTGTCGGTGTGTGTGTGTGTGTTGTCGGTGTGTGTGTGTGTGTGTGTGTGTTGTCGGTGTGTGTGTGTGTGTTGTCGGTGTGTTTGTGTGTGTGTGTTGTCGCTGTGTGTGTGTGTGTGTTGTCGGTGTGTGTGTGTGTGTGTGTTGTGTGTGTGTGTGTGTTGTCGGTGTGTGTGTGTGTATGTGTTGTCGGTGTGTGTGTGTGTGTGTGTGTTGTCGGTGTGTGTGTGTGTGTGTTGTCGGTGTGTGTGTGTGTGTGTGTTGTCGGTATGTGTGTGTGTGTTGCTGGTGTTTGTGTGTGTGTGTGTTGTCGGTGTGTGTGTGTGTGTTGTCGGTGTGTGTGTGTGTGTGTGTGTGTGTGTGTGTTGTCGGTGTGTGTTGTGTGTTGTCGGTGTGTGTGTGTTGTCGGGGTGTGTGTGTGTGTGTTGTCGGTGTGTGTGTGTGTGTTGTGTGTGTGTGTGTTGTCGGTGTGTGTGTGTGTGTTGTCGGTGTGTGTGTGTGTGTGTGTTGTCGGTGTGTGTGTGTGTGTGTGTGTTGTCGGTGTGTGTGTGTGTGTGTTTGTGTTGTCGGTGTGTGTGTGTGTGTGTTGTGTGTGTGTGTGTTGTCGGTGTGTGTGTGTTTTGTCGGTGTGTGTGTGAGTGTGTTGTCGGTGTGTGTGTGTGTGTGTTGTCGGTGTGTGTGTGTGTGTTGTCGGTGTGTGTGTGTGTGTTGTGTGTGTGTGTGTTGTCGGTGTGTGTGTGTGTGTGTGTTGTCGGTGTGTGTGTGTGTGTGTGTTGTCGGTGTGTGTGTGTGTGTGTGTGTTGTCGGTGTGTGTGTGTGTGTGTTTGTGTTGTCGGTGTGTGTGTGTGTGTGTTGTGTGTGTGTGTGTTGTCGGTGTGTGTGTGTTTTGTCGGTGTGTGTGTGAGTGTGTTGTCGGTGTGTGTGTGTGTGTGTTGTCGGTGTGTGTGTGTGTGTGTGTTGTCGGTGTGTGTGTGTGTGTGTGTGTGTTGTCGGTGTGTGTGTGTGTGTTGTCGGTGTGTGTGTGTGTGTTGTCGGTGTGTGTGTGTGTGTGTGTGTGTGTGTGTGTGTTGTCGGTGTGTGTGTGTGTGTGTTGTGTGTGTGTGTGTGTTGTCGGTGTGTGTGTGTGTGTGTTGTCGGTGTGTGTGTGTGTGTGTGTTGTCGGTGTGTGTGTGTGTGTGTGTTGTCGGTGTGTGTGTGTGTTGTCGGTGTGTGTGTGTGTGTGTGTTGTCGGTGTGTGTGTGTGTGTGTTGTCGGTGTGTGTGTGTGTGTTGTCGGTGTGTGTGTGTGTTGTCGGTGTGTGTGTGTGTGTGTGTTGTGTGTGTGTGTGTTGTCGGTGTGTGTGTGTTTTGTCGGTGTGTGTGTGAGTGTGTTGTCGGTGTGTGTGTGTGTGTGTTGTCGGTGTGTGTGTGTGTGTTGTCGGTGTGTGTGTGTGTGTGTGTGTGTTGTCGGTGTGTGTGTGTGTGTTGTCGGTGTGTGTGTGTGTGTTGTCGGTGTGTGTGTGTGTGTGTGTGTGTGTGTGTGTGTTGTCGGTGTGTGTGTGTGTGTGTTGTGTGTGTGTGTGTGTTGTCGGTGTGTGTGTGTGTGTGTTGTCGGTGTGTGTGTGTGTGTGTGTTGTCGGTGTGTGTGTGTGTGTGTGTTGTCGGTGTGTGTGTGTGTTGTCGGTGTGTGTGTGTGTGTGTGTTGTCGGTGTGTGTGTGTGTGTGTTGTCGGTGTGTGTGTGTGTGTTGTCGGTGTGTGTGTGTGTTGTCGGTGTGTGTGTGTGTTTGTGTGTTGTCGGTGTGTGTGTGTTATCGGTGTGTGTGTGTGTTGTCGGTGTGTGTGTGTGTTGTCGGTGTGTGTGTGTGTGTGTTGTCGGTGTGTGTGTGTGTGTTGTCGGTGTGTGTGTGTGTGTGTGTGTGTGTGTGTGTGTTGTCGGTGTGTGTTGTGTGTTGTCGGTGTGTGTGTGTGTGTGTTGTCGGGGTGTGTGTGTGTGTGTTGTCGGTGTGTGTGTGTGTGTTGTCGGTGTGTTTGTGTGTGTGTGTGGTCGGTGTGTGTGTGTGTGTGTTGTCGGTGTGTGTGTGTGTGTTGTGTGTGTGTGTGTTGTCGGTGTGTGTGTGTGTGTTGTCGGTGTGTGTGTGTGTGTGTGTGTTGTCGGTGTGTGTGTGTGTGTGTGTGTTGTCGGTGTGTGTGTGTGTGTGTTTGTGTTGTCGGTGTGTGTGTGTGTGTGTTGTGTGTGTGTGTGTTGTCGGTGTGTGTGTGTTTTGTCGGTGTGTGTGTGAGTGTGTTGTCGGTGTGTGTGTGTGTGTGTTGTCGGTGTGTGTGTGTGTGTTGTCGGTGTGTGTGTGTGTGTTGTGTGTGTGTGTGTTGTCGGTGTGTGTGTGTGTGTGTGTTGTCGGTGTGTGTGTGTGTGTGTGTGTTGTCGGTGTGTGTGTGTGTGTGTGTGTTGTCGGTGTGTGTGTGTGTGTGTTTGTGTTGTCGGTGTGTGTGTGTGTGTGTTGTGTGTGTGTGTGTTGTCGGTGTGTGTGTGTTTTGTCGGTGTGTGTGTGAGTGTGTTGTCGGTGTGTGTGTGTGTGTGTTGTCGGTGTGTGTGTGTGTGTTGTCGGTGTGTGTGTGTGTGTGTGTGTGTTGTCGGTGTGTGTGTGTGTGTTGTCGGTGTGTGTGTGTGTGTTGTCGGTGTGTGTGTGTGTGTGTGTGTGTGTGTGTGTGTTGTCGGTGTGTGTGTGTGTGTGTTGTGTGTGTGTGTGTGTTGTCGGTGTGTGTGTGTGTGTGTTGTCGGTGTGTGTGTGTGTGTGTGTTGTCGGTGTGTGTGTGTGTGTGTGTTGTCGGTGTGTGTGTGTGTGTGTTGTCGGTGTGTGTGTGTGTGTTGTCGGTGTGTGTGTGTGTTGTCGGTGTGTGTGTGTGTGTGTGTTGTCGGTGTGTGTGTGTTATCGGTGTGTGTGTGTGTTGTCGGTGTGTGTGTGTGTTGTCGGTGTGTGTGTGTGTGTGTTGTCGGTGTGTGTGTGTGTGTGTTGTGGGTGTGTTGTCGGTGTGTGTGTGTGTGTGTTGTCGGTGTGTGCGTGTGTGTTTTGTCGGTGTGTGTGTGTGTGTGTTGTCGGTGTGTGTGTGTGTGTTGTGTGTGTGTGTGTTGTCGGTGTGTGTGTGTGTTGTCGGTGTGTGTGTTGTCGGTGTGTGTGTGTGTGTGTTTGTGTTGTCGGTGTGTGTGTGTGTGTTGTCGGTGTGTGTGTGTGTGTGTGTTGTCGGTGTGTGTGTGTGTTGTCAGTGTGTGTGTGTGTGTGTGTTGTCGGTGTGTGTGTGTGTGTGTTGTCGGTGTGTGTGTGTGTGTGTTGTCAGTGTGTGTGTGTGTTGCTGGTGTTTGTGTGTGTGTTGTCGGTGTGTGTGTGTGTGTTGTCGGTGTGTGTGTGTGTGTTGTCGGTGTGTGTGTGTGTGTGTGTGTTGTCGCTGTGTGTGTGTGTTGTCGGTGTGTGTGTGTGTGTTGTCGGTGTGTTTGTATGTGTGTGTTGTCGCTGTGTGTGTGTGTGTTGTCGGTGTGTGTGTGTGTGTGTTGTGTGTGTGTGTGTTGTCGGTGTGTGTGTGTGTGTTGTCGGTGTGTGTGTGTATGTGTTGTCGGTGTGTGTGTGTGTGTGTTGTCGGTGTGTGTGTGTGTGTGTTGTCGGTGTGTGTGTGTGTGTGTTGTCGGTATGTGTGTGTGTGTTGCTGGTGTTTGTGTGTGTGTGTGTTGTCGGTGTGTGTGTGTGTGTTGTCGGTGTGTGTGTGTGTGTGTGTGTGTGTGTGTGTTGTCGGTGTGTGTGTGTGTGTTGTCGGTGTGTGTGTGTGTGTGTGTGTTGTCGCTGTGTGTGTGTGTTGTCGGTGTGTGTGTGTGTGTTGTCGGTGTGTTTGTATGTGTGTGTTGTCGCTGTGTGTGTGTGTGTTGTCGGTGTGTGTGTGTGTGTGTTGTGTGTGTGTGTGTTGTCGGTGTGTGTGTGTGTGTTGTCGGTGTGTGTGTGTATGTGTTGTCGGTGTGTGTGTGTGTGTGTTGTCGGTGTGTGTGTGTGTGTGTTGTCGGTGTGTGTGTGTGTGTGTTGTCGGTATGTGTGTGTGTGTTGCTGGTGTTTGTGTGTGTGTGTGTTGTCGGTGTGTGTGTGTGTGTTGTCGGTGTGTGTGTGTGTGTGTGTGTGTGTGTGTGTGTGTTGTCGGTGTGTGTGTGTGTGTTGTCGGTGTGTGTGTGTGTGTGTTGTCGGTGTGTGTGTGTGTGTGTTGTCGGTGTGTGTGTGTGTGTGTGTTGTCGGTGTGTGTGTGTGTGTTGTCGGTGTGTGTGTGTGTGTGTTGTCGGTGTTTGTGTGTGTGTTGTGTGTGTGTGTGTTGTCGGTGTGTGTGTGTGTGTGTTGTCGGTGTGTGTGTGTGTGTGTGTGTTGTCGGTGTGTGTGTGTTGTCGGTGTGTGTGTGTGTTGTCAGTGTGTGTGTGTGTGTGTGTTGTCGGTGTGTGTGTGTGTGTTGTCGGTGTGTGTGTGTGTGATGTCGGTGTTGTGTGTGTGTGTGTTGTCGGTGTGTGTGTGTGTTGTCGGTGTTGTGTGTGTGTGTGTTGTCGGTGTGTGTGTGTGTTGTCGGTGTGTGTGTGTGTGTGTGTGTTGTCGGTGTGTGTGTGTTGTCGGTGTGTGTGTGTGTGTGTTGTCGGTGTGTGTGTGTGTGTGTTGTCGGTGTGTGTGTGTTGTCAGTGTGTGTGTGTGTGTGTGTTGTCGGTGTGTGTGTGTGTGTTGTCGGTGTGTGTGTGTGTGTGTTTGTGTTGTCGGTGTGTGTGTGTGTGTGTGTGTTGTCGGTGTGTGTGTGTTGTCGGTGTGTGTGTGTGTTGTCAGTGTGTGTGTGTGTGTGTGTTGTCGGTGTGTGTGTGTGTGTGTGTTGTCGGTGTGTGTGTGTGTGATGTCGGTGTTGTGTGTGTGTGTGTTGTCGGTGTGTGTGTGTGTTGTCGGTGTGTGTGTGTGTGTGTGTGTGTGTGTGTGTTGTCGGTGTGTGTGTGTTGTCGGTGTGTGTGTGTGTATGTGTTGTCAGTGTGTGTGTGTGTGTGTGTTGTCGGTGTGTGTGTGTGTGTGTGTGTGTTGTCGGTGTGTGTGTGTGTGTTGTCGGTGTTGTGTGTGTGTGTTGTCGGTGTGTGTGTGTGTTGTCGGTGTGTGTGTGTGTGTGTTGTCGGTGTGTGTGTGTTGTCGGTGTGTGTGTGTGTGTGTTGTCGGTGTGTGTGTGTGTGTGTGTGTGTTGTCGGTGTGTGTGTGTGTGTTGTCGGTGTGTGTGTGTGTGTGTTGTCGGTGTGTGTGTGTGTGTGTGTGTGTTGTCGGTGTGTGTGTGTGTGTTGTCGGTGTGTGTGTGTGTGTGTGTTGTCGGTGTGTGTGTGTGTGTTGTGTGTGTGTGTGTTGTCGGTGTGTGTGTGTGTGTGTTGTCGGTGTGTGTGTGTGTGTGTGTGTTGTCGGTGTGTGTGTGTTGTCGGTGTGTGTGTGTGTTGTCAGTGTGTGTGTGTGTGTGTGTGTTGTCGGTGTGTGTGTGTGTGTGTGTTGTCGGTGTGTGTGTGTGTGTTGTCGGTGTGTGTGTGTGTTGTCGGTGTTGTGTGTGTGTGTGTTGTCGGTGTGTGTGTGTGTTGTCGGTGTGTGTGTGTGTGTGTGTGTGTGTGTGTTGTCGGTGTGTGTGTGTGTGTGTGTTGTCGGTGTGTGTGTGTGTGTTGTCGGTGTGTGTGTGTGTGTTGTCGGTGTGTGTGTGTGTTGTCGGTGTGTGTGTGTGAGTGTTGTGTGTGTGTTGTCGGTGTGTGTGTGTGTGTGTTGTCAGTGTGTGCGTGTGTGTTTTGTCGGTGTGTGTGTGTGTGTGTTGTCGGTGTGTGTGTGTGTGTTGTGTGTGTGTGTGTTGTCAGTGTGTGTGTGTGAGTGTGTGTGTTGTCGGTGTGTGTGTGTGTGTGTGTGTTGTCGGTGTGTGTGTGTGTGTTGTCGGTGTGTGTGTGTGTGTTGTCGGTGTGTGTGTGTTGTCGGTGTGTGTGTGTGTGTGTGTTGTCGGTGTGTATGTGTCTGTGTTGTCAGTGTGTGTGTGTGTGTGTTGTCGGTGTGTGTGTGTTTATGTGTTGTCGGTGTGTGTGTGTGTTGTCGGTGTGTGTGTGTGTGTTGTCGGTGTGTGTGTGTGTTGTCGGTGTGTGTGTGTGTGTTGTCGGTGTGTGTGTGTGTGTGTGTTGTCGGTGTGTGTGTGTGTGTGTGTTGTCGGTGTGTGTGTGTGTGTGTGTGTTGTCGGTGTGTGTGTGTGTGTGTGTTGTCGGTGTGTGTGTGGGTGTGTGTGTGTTGTCGGTGTGTGTGTTGTCGGTGTGTGTGTGTGTGTGTTGTCGGTGTGTGTGTGTGTGTTGTCGGTGTGTGTGTGTGTGTTGTCGGTGTGTGTGTGTGTGTGTTGTCGGTGTGTGTGTGTTATCGGTGTGTGTGTGTGTGTGTGTTGTCGGTGTGTGTGTGTGTGTGTGTGTGTGTGTTGTCGGTGTGTGTGTGTGTGTGTTGTCGGTGTGTGTGTGTGTGTGTGTTGTCGGTGTGTGTGTGTTGTCGGTGTGTGTGTGTGTTGTGGGTGTGTTGTCGGTGTGTGTGTGTGTGTGTGTTGTCGGTGTGTGCGTGTGTGTTTTGTCGGTGTGTGTGTGTGTGTGTTGTCGGTGTGTGTGTGTGTGTGTGTGTGTTGTCGGTGTGTGTGTGTGTGTTGTCGGTGTGTGTGTGTGTGTGTTGTCGGTGTGTGTGTGTGTGTGTGTGTGTTGTCGGTGTGTGTGTGTGTGTTGTCGGTGTGTGTGTGTGTGTGTTGTCGGTGTGTGTGTGTGTGTTGTGTGTGTGTGTGTTGTCGGTGTGTGTGTGTGTGTTGTCGGTGTGTGTGTGTGTGTGTGTGTTGTCGGTGTGTGTGTGTTGTCGGTGTGTGTGTGTGTTGTCAGTGTGTGTGTGTGTGTGTGTGTTGTCGGTGTGTGTGTGTGTGTGTGTTGTCGGTGTGTGTGTGTGTGTTGTCGGTGTGTGTGTGTGTTGTCGGTGTTGTGTGTGTGTGTGTTGTCGGTGTGTGTGTGTGTTGTCGGTGTGTGTGTGTGTGTGTGTGTGTGTGTGTTGTCGGTGTGTGTGTGTGTGTTGTCGGTGTGTGTGTGTGTGTGTTGTCGGTGTGTGTGTGTGTGTTGTGTGTGTGTGTGTTGTCGGTGTGTGTGTGTGTGTTGTCGGTGTGTGTGTGTGTGTGTGTGTTGTCGGTGTGTGTGTGTTGTCGGTGTGTGTGTGTGTTGTCAGTGTGTGTGTGTGTGTGTGTGTTGTCGGTGTGTGTGTGTGTGTGTGTTGTCGGTGTGTGTGTGTGTGTTGTCGGTGTGTGTGTGTGTTGTCGGTGTTGTGTGTGTGTGTGTTGTCGGTGTGTGTGTGTGTTGTCGGTGTGTGTGTGTGTGTGTGTGTGTGTGTGTTGTCGGTGTGTGTGTGTGTGTGTGTTGTCGGTGTGTGTGTGTGTGTTGTCGGTGTGTGTGTGTGTGTTGTCGGTGTGTGTGTGTGTTGTCGGTGTGTGTGTGTGAGTGTTGTGTGTGTGTTGTCGGTGTGTGTGTGTGTGTGTTGTCAGTGTGTGCGTGTGTGTTTTGTCGGTGTGTGTGTGTGTGTGTTGTCGGTGTGTGTGTGTGTGTTGTGTGTGTGTGTGTTGTCAGTGTGTGTGTGTGAGTGTGTGTGTTGTCGGTGTGTGTGTGTGTGTGTGTGTTGTCGGTGTGTGTGTGTGTGTTGTCGGTGTGTGTGTGTGTGTTGTCGGTGTGTGTGTGTTGTCGGTGTGTGTGTGTGTGTGTGTTGTCGGTGTGTATGTGTGTGTGTTGTCAGTGTGTGTGTGTGTGTGTTGTCGGTGTGTGTGTGTTTATGTGTTGTCGGTGTGTGTGTGTGTTGTCGGTGTGTGTGTGTGTGTTGTCGGTGTGTGTGTGTGTTGTCGGTGTGTGTGTGTGTGTTGTCGGTGTGTGTGTGTGTGTGTGTTGTCGGTGTGTGTGTGTGTGTGTGTTGTCGGTGTGTGTGTGTGTGTGTGTGTTGTCGGTGTGTGTGTGTGTGTGTGTTGTCGGTGTGTGTGTGGGTGTGTGTGTGTTGTCGGTGTGTGTGTTGTCGGTGTGTGTGTGTGTGTGTTGTCGGTGTGTGTGTGTGTGTTGTCGGTGTGTGTGTGTGTGTTGTCGGTGTGTGTGTGTGTGTGTTGTCGGTGTGTGTGTGTTATCGGTGTGTGTGTGTGTGTGTGTTGTCGGTGTGTGTGTGTGTGTGTGTGTGTGTGTTGTCGGTGTGTGTGTGTGTGTGTTGTCGGTGTGTGTGTGTGTGTGTGTTGTCGGTGTGTGTGTGTTGTCGGTGTGTGTGTGTGTTGTGGGTGTGTTGTCGGTGTGTGTGTGTGTGTGTGTTGTCGGTGTGTGCGTGTGTGTTTTGTCGGTGTGTGTGTGTGTGTTGTGTGTGTGTGTGTTGTCGGTGTGTGTGTGTGTTGTCGGTGTGTGTGTGTGTGTTGTCGGTGTGTGTGTGTGTGTGTGTGTGTTGTCGGTGTGTGTGTGTGTGTGTTGTCGGTGTGTGTGTGTGTGTTGTCGGTGTGTCTGTGTGTGTGTGTGTTGTCGGTGTGTTTGTGTGTGTGTGTTGTCGCTGTGTGTGTGTGTTGTCGGTGTGTGTGTGTGTGTTGTCGGTGTGTGTGTGTGTGTGTGTATGTGTTGTCGGTGTGTGTGTGTGTGTGTTGTCGGTGTGTGTGTGTGTGTGTTGTCGGTGTGTGTGTGTGTGTGTTGTCGGTATGTGTGTGTGTGTTGCTGGTGTGTGTGTGTGTGTGTGTTGTCGGTGTGTGTGTGTTGTCGGTGTGTGTGTGTGTGTGTGTGTGTGTGTGTGTGTGTGTTGTCGGTGTGTGTGTTGTCGGTGTGTGTGTGTGTGTGTTGTCGGTGTGTGTGTGTGTGTGTTGTCGGTGTGTGTGTGTGTGTGTTGTCGGTGTGTTTGTGTGTGTGTGTGGTCGGTGTGTGTGTGTGTGTGTGTTGTCGGTGTGTGTGTGTTGTGTGTGTGTGTGTTGTCGGTGTGTGTGTTTGTTGTCGGTGTGTGTGTGTGTGTGTGTTGTCGGTGTGTGTGTGTGTGTGTGTGTGTTGTCGGTGTGTGTGTGTGTGTGTGTTTGTGTTGTCGGTGTGTGTGTGTGTGTGTGTGTTGTGTGTGTGTGTGTTGTCGGTGTGTGTGTGTGTTGTCGGTGTGTGTGTGTGTGTGTTGTCGGTGTGTGTGTGTGTTGTCGGTGTGTGTGTGTGTGTTGTTGGTGTGTGTGTGTGTTGTCGGTGTGTGTGTGTGTGTGTGTGTGTGTGTGTTGTCAGTGTGTGTGTGTGTGTTGTCGGTGTGTGTGTGTGTGTGTTGTCGGTGTGTGTGTGTGTGTTGTCGGTGTGTATGTGTGTGTGTTGTCAGTGTGTGTGTGTGTGTGTTGTCGGTGTGTGTGTGTTTATGTGTTGTCGGTGTGTGTGTGTGTGTGTTGTCGGTGTGTGTGTGTTTATGTGTTGTCGGTGTGTGTGTGTGTGTGTTGTCGGTGTGTGTGTGTGTGTGTTGTCGGTGTGTGTGTGTGTGTGTTGTCGGTGTGTGTGTGTGTGTGTGTGTTGTCGGTGTGTGTGTGTGTGTGTTGTCGGTGTGTGTGTGTTGTCGGTGTGTGTGTGTGTTGTCGGTGTGTTGTCGGTGTGTGTGTGTGTGTTGTCGGTGTGTGTGTGTGTGTTGTTGGTGTGTGTGTGTGTGTGTTGTCGGTGTGTGTGTGTGTGTTGTCGGTGTGTGTGTGTGTGTGTGTGTGTGTGTGTTGTCGGTGTGTGTGTGTGTGTGTGTTGTCGGTGTGTGTGTGTGTGTTGTCGGTGTGTGTGTGTGTGTTGTCGGTGTGTGTGTGTGTTGTCGGTGTGTGTGTGTGAGTGTTGTGTGTGTGTTGTCGGTGTGTGTGTGTGTGTGTTGTCAGTGTGTGCGTGTGTGTTTTGTCGGTGTGTGTGTGTGTGTGTTGTCGGTGTGTGTGTGTGTGTTGTGTGTGTGTGTGTTGTCAGTGTGTGTGTGTGAGTGTGTGTGTTGTCGGTGTGTGTGTGTGTGTGTGTGTTGTCGGTGTGTGTGTGTGTGTTGTCGGTGTGTGTGTGTGTGTTGTCGGTGTGTGTGTGTTGTCGGTGTGTGTGTGTGTGTGTGTTGTCGGTGTGTATGTGTGTGTGTTGTCAGTGTGTGTGTGTGTGTGTTGTCGGTGTGTGTGTGTTTATGTGTTGTCGGTGTGTGTGTGTGTTGTCGGTGTGTGTGTGTGTGTTGTCGGTGTGTGTGTGTGTTGTCGGTGTGTGTGTGTGTGTTGTCGGTGTGTGTGTGTGTGTGTGTTGTCGGTGTGTGTGTGTGTGTGTGTTGTCGGTGTGTGTGTGTGTGTGTGTGTTGTCGGTGTGTGTGTGTGTGTGTGTTGTCGGTGTGTGTGTGGGTGTGTGTGTGTTGTCGGTGTGTGTGTTGTCGGTGTGTGTGTGTGTGTGTTGTCGGTGTGTGTGTGTGTGTTGTCGGTGTGTGTGTGTGTGTTGTCGGTGTGTGTGTGTGTGTGTTGTCGGTGTGTGTGTGTTATCGGTGTGTGTGTGTGTGTGTGTTGTCGGTGTGTGTGTTGTCGGTGTGTGTGTGTGTGTGTTGTCGGTGTGTGTGTGTGTGTTGTCGGTGTGTGTGTGTGTGTTGTCGGTGTGTGTGTGTGTGTGTTGTCGGTGTGTGTGTGTTATCGGTGTGTGTGTGTGTGTGTGTTGTCGGTGTGTGTGTGTGTGTGTGTGTGTGTGTTGTCGGTGTGTGTGTGTGTGTGTTGTCGGTGTGTGTGTGTGTGTGTGTTGTCGGTGTGTGTGTGTTGTCGGTGTGTGTGTGTGTTGTGGGTGTGTTGTCGGTGTGTGTGTGTGTGTGTGTTGTCGGTGTGTGCGTGTGTGTTTTGTCGGTGTGTGTGTGTGTGTGTTGTCGGTGTGTGTGTGTGTGTGTGTGTGTTGTCGGTGTGTGTGTGTGTGTTGTCGGTGTGTGTGTGTGTGTGTTGTCGGTGTGTGTGTGTGTGTGTGTGTGTTGTCGGTGTGTGTGTGTGTGTTGTCGGTGTGTGTGTGTGTGTGTTGTCGGTGTGTGTGTGTGTGTTGTGTGTGTGTGTGTGTTGTCGGTGTGTGTGTGTGTGTTGTCGGTGTGTGTGTGTGTGTGTGTGTTGTCGGTGTGTGTGTGTTGTCGGTGTGTGTGTGTGTTGTCAGTGTGTGTGTGTGTGTGTGTGTTGTCGGTGTGTGTGTGTGTGTGTGTTGTCGGTGTGTGTGTGTGTGTTGTCGGTGTGTGTGTGTGTTGTCGGTGTTGTGTGTGTGTGTGTTGTCGGTGTGTGTGTGTGTTGTCGGTGTGTGTGTGTGTGTGTGTGTGTGTGTGTTGTCGGTGTGTGTGTGTGTGTGTGTTGTCGGTGTGTGTGTGTGTGTTGTCGGTGTGTGTGTGTGTGTTGTCGGTGTGTGTGTGTGTTGTCGGTGTGTGTGTGTGAGTGTTGTGTGTGTGTTGTCGGTGTGTGTGTGTGTGTGTTGTCAGTGTGTGCGTGTGTGTTTTGTCGGTGTGTGTGTGTGTGTGTTGTCGGTGTGTGTGTGTGTGTTGTGTGTGTGTGTGTTGTCAGTGTGTGTGTGTGAGTGTGTGTGTTGTCGGTGTGTGTGTGTGTGTGTGTGTTGTCGGTGTGTGTGTGTGTGTTGTCGGTGTGTGTGTGTGTGTTGTCGGTGTGTGTGTGTTGTCGGTGTGTGTGTGTGTGTGTGTGTTGTCGGTGTGTATGTGTGTGTGTTGTCAGTGTGTGTGTGTGTGTGTTGTCGGTGTGTGTGTGTTTATGTGTTGTCGGTGTGTGTGTGTGTTGTCGGTGTGTGTGTGTGTGTTGTCGGTGTGTGTGTGTGTTGTCGGTGTGTGTGTGTGTGTTGTCGGTGTGTGTGTGTGTGTGTTGTCGGTGTGTGTGTGTGTGTGTGTTGTTGGTGTGTGTGTGTGTGTGTGTGTTGTCGGTGTGTGTGTGTGTGTGTGTTGTCGGTGTGTGTGTGGGTGTGTGTGTGTTGTCGGTGTGTGTGTTGTCGGTGTGTGTGTGTGTGTGTTGTCGGTGTGTGTGTGTGTGTTGTCGGTGTGTGTGTGTGTGTTGTCGGTGTGTGTGTGTGTGTGTTGTCGGTGTGTGTGTGTTATCGGTGTGTGTGTGTGTGTGTGTTGTCGGTGTGTGTGTGTGTGTGTGTGTGTGTGTTGTCGGTGTGTGTGTGTGTGTGTTGTCGGTGTGTGTGTGTGTGTGTGTTGTCGGTGTGTGTGTGTTGTCGGTGTGTGTGTGTGTTGTGGGTGTGTTGTCGGTGTGTGTGTGTGTGTGTGTTGTCGGTGTGTGCGTGTGTGTTTTGTCGGTGTGTGTGTGTGTGTTGTGTGTGTGTGTGTTGTCGGTGTGTGTGTGTGTTGTCGGTGTGTGTGTGTGTGTTGTCGGTGTGTGTGTGTGTGTGTGTGTGTTGTCGGTGTGTGTGTGTGTGTGTTGTCGGTGTGTGTGTGTGTGTTGTCGGTGTGTCTGTGTGTGTGTGTGTTGTCGGTGTGTTTGTGTGTGTGTGTTGTCGCTGTGTGTGTGTGTTGTCGGTGTGTGTGTGTGTGTTGTCGGTGTGTGTGTGTGTGTGTGTGTGTGTTGTCGGTGTGTGTGTGTTGTCGGTGTGTGTGTGTGTATGTGTTGTCGGTGTGTGTGTGTGTGTGTTGTCGGTGTGTGTGTGTGTGTGTTGTCGGTGTGTGTGTGTGTGTGTTGTCGGTATGTGTGTGTGTGTTGCTGGTGTGTGTGTGTGTGTGTGTTGTCGGTGTGTGTGTGTTGTCGGTGTGTGTGTGTGTGTGTGTGTGTGTGTGTGTGTTGTCGGTGTGTGTGTTGTCGGTGTGTGTGTGTGTGTGTTGTCGGTGTGTGTGTGTGTGTGTTGTCGGTGTGTGTGTGTGTGTGTTGTCGGTGTGTTTGTGTGTGTGTGTGGTCGGTGTGTGTGTGTGTGTGTGTTGTCGGTGTGTGTGTGTTGTGTGTGTGTGTGTTGTCGGTGTGTGTGTTTGTTGTCGGTGTGTGTGTGTGTGTGTGTTGTCGGTGTGTGTGTGTGTGTGTGTGTGTTGTCGGTGTGTGTGTGTGCGTGTGTTTGTGTTGTCGGTGTGTGTGTGTGTGTGTGTGTTGTGTGTGTGTGTGTTGTCGGTGTGTGTGTGTGTTGTCGGTGTGTGTGTGTGTGTGTTGTCGGTGTGTGTGTGTGTTGTCGGTGTGTGTGTGTGTGTTGTTGGTGTGTGTGTGTGTTGTCGGTGTGTGTGTGTGTGTGTGTGTGTTGTCAGTGTGTGTGTGTGTGTTGTCGGTGTGTGTGTGTGTGTGTTGTCGGTGTGTGTGTGTGTGTTGTCGGTGTGTATGTGTGTGTGTTGTCAGTGTGTGTGTGTGTGTGTTGTCGGTGTGTGTGTGTTTATGTGTTGTCGGTGTGTGTGTGTGTGTGTTGTCGGTGTGTGTGTGTTTATGTGTTGTCGGTGTGTGTGTGTGTGTGTTGTCGGTGTGTGTGTGTGTGTGTTGTCGGTGTGTGTGTGTGTGTGTTGTCGGTGTGTGTGTGTGTGTGTGTGTTGTCGGTGTGTGTGTGTGTGTGTTGTCGGTGTGTGTGTGTTGTCGGTGTGTGTGTGTGTTGTCGGTGTGTTGTCGGTGTGTGTGTGTGTGTTGTCGGTGTGTGTGTGTGTGTTGTTGGTGTGTGTGTGTGTGTGTTGTCGGTGTGTGTGTGTGTGTTGTGTGTGTGTGTGTTGTCGGTGTGTGTGTGTGTTGTCGGTGTGTGTGTGTGTGTGTGTGTTGTCGGTGTGTGTGTGTGTGTGTTGTCGGTGTGTGCGTGTGTGTTTTGTCGGTGTGTGTGTGTGTGTGTTGTCGGTGTGTGTGTGTGTGTTGTGTGTGTGTGTGTTGTCGGTGTGTGTGTGTGAGTGAGTGTGTTGTCGGTGTGTGTGTGTGTGTGTGTTGTCGGTGTGTGTGTGTGTGTGTGTTGTCGGTGTGTGTGTGTGTGTTGTCGGTGTGTGTGTGTTGTCGGTGTGTGTGTGTGTGTGTGTTGTCGGTGTGTATGTGTGTGTGTTGTCAGTGTGTGTGTGTGTGTGTTGTCGGTGTGTGTGTGTTTATGTGTTGTCGGTGTGTGTGTGTGTGTGTTGTCGGTGTGTGTGTGTTTATGTGTTGTCGGTGTGTGTGTGTGTGTGTTGTCGGTGTGTGTGTGTGTGTGTTGTCGGTGTGTGTGTGTGTGTGTTGTCGGTGTGTGTGTGTGTGTGTGTGTTGTCGGTGTGTGTGTGTGTGTGTTGTCGGTGTGTGTGTGTTGTCGGTGTGTGTGTGTGTTGTCGGTGTGTTGTCGGTGTGTGTGTGTGTGTTGTCGGTGTGTGTGTGTGTGTTGTTGGTGTGTGTGTGTGTGTGTTGTCGGTGTGTGTGTGTGTGTTGTGTGTGTGTGTGTTGTCGGTGTGTGTGTGTGTTGTCGGTGTGTGTGTGTGTGTGTGTGTTGTCGGTGTGTGTGTGTGTGTGTTGTCGGTGTGTGCGTGTGTGTTTTGTCGGTGTGTGTGTGTGTGTGTTGTCGGTGTGTGTGTGTGTGTTGTGTGTGTGTGTGTTGTCGGTGTGTGTGTGTGAGTGAGTGTGTTGTCGGTGTGTGTGTGTGTGTGTGTTGTCGGTGTGTGTGTGTGTGTGTGTTGTCGGTGTGTGTGTGTGTGTTGTCGGTGTGTGTGTGTTGTCGGTGTGTGTGTGTGTGTGTGTTGTCGGTGTGTATGTGTGTGTGTTGTCAGTGTGTGTGTGTGTGTGTTGTCGGTGTGTGTGTGTTTATGTGTTGTCGGTGTGTGTGTGTGTGTGTTGTCGGTGTGTGTGTGTGTGTTGTCGGTGTGTGTGTGTGTTGTCGGTGTGTGTGTGTGTGTTGTCGGTGTGTGTGTGTGTGTGTGTTGTCGGTGTGTGTGTGTGTGTGTGTGTTGTCGGTGTGTGTGTGTGTGTGTGTGTGTTGTCGGTGTGTGTGTGGGTGTGTGTGTGTTGTGTGTGTGTGTGTTGTCGGTGTGTGTGTGTGTGTTGTCGGTGTGTGTGTGTGTGTTGTCGGTGTGTGTGTGTGTGTTGTCGGTGTGTGTTTGTGTGTGTTGTCGGTGTGTGTGTGTGTGTGTGTTGTCGGTGTGTGTGTGTGTGTGTGTGTGTGTGTTGTCGGTGTGTGTGTGTGTGTGTTGTCGGTGTGTGTGTGTGTGTGTGTTGTCGGTGTGTGTGTGTTGTCGGTGTGTGTGTGTGTTGTGGGTGTGTTGTCGGTGTGTGTGTGTGTGTGTGTTGTCGGTGTGTGCGTGTGTGTTTTGTCGGTGTGTGTGTGTGTGTGTTGTCGGTGTGTGTGTGTGTGTTGTCGGTGTGTGTGTGTGTGTTGTCGGTGTGTGTGTGTGTGTGTGTGTGTTGTCGGTGTGTTTGTGTGTGTGTGTGGTCGGTGTGTGTGTGTGTGTGTTGTTGGTGTGTGTGTGTGTGTTGTGTGTGTGTGTGTTGTCGGTGTGTGTGTGTGTGTTGTCGGTGTGTGTGTGTGTGTTCTCGGTGTGTTTGTTTGTGTGTGTGGTCGGTGTGTGTGTGTGTGTGTTGTCGGTGTGTGTGTGTTGTGTGTGTGTGTGTTGTCGGTGTGTGTGTGTGTGTTGTCGGTGTGTGTGTGTGTGTGTGTTGTCGGTGTGTGTGTGTGTGTGTGTGTTGTCGTTGTGTGTGTGTGTGTGTTTGTGTTGTCGGTGTGTGTGTGTGTGTGTTGTGTGTGTGTGTGTTGTCGGTGTGTGTGTGTGTTGTCGGTGTGTGTGTGTGTGTGTTGTCGGTGTGTGTGTGTGTTGTCGGTGTGTGTGTGTGTT
This sequence comes from Salmo salar, assembly GCF_965601325.2. Classification (NCBI taxonomy): domain Eukaryota; kingdom Metazoa; phylum Chordata; class Actinopteri; order Salmoniformes; family Salmonidae; genus Salmo; species Salmo salar. Next base: position 341,530 of record NW_027675558.1, on the reverse strand, counting down.
GTCGGTGTGTGTGTGTGTGTGTGTGTGTGTGTGTGTGTGTTGTCGGTGTGTGTGTGTGTGTGTTGTCGGTGTGTGTGTGTGGGTTGTCGGTGTGTGTGTGTGTGTGTTGTCGGTGTGTATGTGTGTGTGTTGTCAGTGTGTGTGTGTGTGTGTGTTGTCGGTGTGTGTGTGTTTATGTGTTGTCGGTGTGTGTGTGTGTGTGTGTTGTCGGTGTGTGTGTGTGTTGTTGGTGTGTGTGTGTGTGTGTTGTCGGTGTGTGTGTGTGTGTTGTGTGTGTGTGTGTTGTCGGTGTGTGTGTGTGTGTGTGTTGTCGGTGTGTGTGTGGGTGTGTGTGTGTTGTGTGTGTGTGTGTTGTCGGTGTGTGTGTGTGTGTGTTGTCGGTGTGTGTGTGTGTGTTGTCGGTGTGTGTGTGTGTGTTGTCGGTGTGTGTTTGTGTGTGTTGTCGGTGTGTGTGTGTTATCGGTGTGTGTGTGTGTGTGTGTTGTCGGTGTGTGTGTGTGTGTGTGTGTGTGTGTTGTCGGTGTGTGTGTGTGTGTGTTGTCGGTGTGTGTGTGTGTGTGTGTTGTCGGTGTGTGTGTGTTGTCGGTGTGTGTGTGTGTTGTGGGTGTGTTGTCGGTGTGTGTGTGTGTGTTGTCGGTGTGTGCGTGTGTGTTTTGTCGGTGTGTGTGTGTGTGTGTTGTCGGTGTGTGTGTGTGTGTTGTCGGTGTGTGTGTGTGTGTTGTCGGTGTGTGTGTGTGTGTGTGTGTGTTGTCGGTGTGTTTGTGTGTGTGTGTGGTCGGTGTGTGTGTGTGTGTGTTGTTGGTGTGTGTGTGTGTGTTGTGTGTGTGTGTGTTGTCGGTGTGTGTGTGTGTGTTGTCGGTGTGTGTGTGTGTGTTCTCGGTGTGTTTGTTTGTGTGTGTGGTCGGTGTGTGTGTGTGTGTGTTGTCGGTGTGTGTGTGTTGTGTGTGTGTGTGTTGTCGGTGTGTGTGTGTGTGTTGTCGGTGTGTGTGTGTGTGTGTGTTGTCGGTGTGTGTGTGTGTGTGTGTGTTGTCGTTGTGTGTGTGTGTGTGTTTGTGTTGTCGGTGTGTGTGTGTGTGTGTTGTGTGTGTGTGTGTTGTCGGTGTGTGTGTGTGTTGTCGGTGTGTGTGTGTGTGTTGTCGGTGTGTGTGTGTGTTGTCGGTGTGTGTGTGTGTTGTCGGTGTGTGTGTGTGTGTGTGTGTGTGTTGTCGGTGTGTGTGTGTGTGTGTTGTCGGTGTGTGTGTGTGGGTTGTCGGTGTGTGTGTGTGTGTGTTGTCGGTGTGTATGTGTGTGTGTTGTCAGTGTGTGTGTGTGTGTGTGTTGTCGGTGTGTGTGTGTTTATGTGTTGTCGGTGTGTGTGTGTGTGTGTTGTCGGTGTGTGTGTGTGTTGTTGGTGTGTGTGTGTGTGTGTTGTCGGTGTGTGTGTGTGTGTTGTGTGTGTGTGTGTTGTCGGTGTGTGTGTGTGTTGTCGGTGTGTGTGTGTGTGTGTGTGTGTGTGTTGTCGGTGTGTGTGTGTGTGTGTTGTCGGTGTGTGCGTGTGTGTTTTGTCGGTGTGTGTGTGTGTGTGTTGTCGGTGTGTGTGTGTGTGTTGTGTGTGTGTGTGTTGTCGGTGTGTGTGTGTGAGTGTGTGTGTTGTCGGTGTGTGTGTGTGTGTGTGTTGTCGGTGTGTGTGTGTGTGTGTGTTGTCGGTGTGTGTGTGTGTTGTCGGTGTGTGTGTGTTGTCGGTGTGTGTGTGTGTGTTGTCGGTGTGTATGTGTGTGTGTTGTCAGTGTGTGTGTGTGTGTGTTGTCGGTGTGTGTGTGTTTATGTGTTGTCGGTGTGTGTGTGTGTGTTGTCGGTGTGTGTGTGTGTTGTCGGTGTGTGTGTGTGTGTTGTCGGTGTGTGTGTGTGTGTGTGTTGTCGGTGTGTGTGTGTGTGTGTGTTGTCGGTGTGTGTGTGTGTGTGTGTGTTGTCGGTGTGTGTGTGTGTGTGTGTGTTGTCGGTGTGTGTGTGGGTGTGTGTGTGTTGTGTGTGTGTGTGTTGTCGGTGTGTGTGTGTGTGTGTTGTCGGTGTGTGTGTGTGTGTTGTCGGTGTGTGTGTGTGTGTTGTCGGTGTGTGTGTGTGTGTGTTGTCGGTGTGTGTGTGTTATCGGTGTGTGTGTGTGTGTTGTCGGTGTGTGTGTGTGTGTGTGTGTGTGTGTGTTGTCGGTGTGTGTGTGTGTGTGTTGTCGGTGTGTGTGTGTGTGTGTGTTGTCGGTGTGTGTGTGTGTTGTCGGTGTGTGTGTGTGTGTGTGTGTGTGTGTGTTGTCGGTGTGTGTGTGTGTGTGTTGTCGGTGTGTGTGTGTGTGTTGTCGGTGTGTGTGTGTGTGTGTGTGTGTGTGTGTTGTCGGTGTGTGTGTGTGTGTGTTGTCGGTGTGTGTGTGTGTGTTGTCGGTGTGTGTGTGTGTTGTCGGTGTGTGTGTGTGTGTTGTCGGTGTGTGTGTGTGTGTGTGTTGTCGGTGTGTGTGTGTGTGTGTGTTGTCGGTGTGTGTGTGTGTGTGTGTGTTGTCGGTGTGTGTGTGTGTGTGTGTTGTCGGTGTGTGTGTGGGTGTGTGTGTGTTGTGTGTGTGTGTGTTGTCGGTGTGTGTGTGTGTGTGTTGTCGGTGTGTGTGTGTGTGTTGTCGGTGTGTGTGTGTGTGTTGTCGGTGTGTGTGTGTGTGTGTTGTCGGTGTGTGTGTGTCATCGGTGTGTGTGTGTGTGTTGTCGGTGTGTGTGTGTGTGTGTGTGTGTGTGTGTTGTCGGTGTGTGTGTGTGTGTGTTGTCGGTGTGTGTGTGTGTGTGTGTTGTCGGTGTGTGTGTGTTGTCGGTGTGTGTGTGTGTTGTGGGTGTGTTGTCGGTGTGTGTGTGTGTGTGTGTTGTCGGTGTGTGCGTGTGTGTTTTGTCGGTGTGTGTGTGTGTGTGTTGTCAGTGTGTGTGTGTGTGTTGTCGGTGTGTGTGTGTGTGTTGTCGGTGTGTGTGTGTGTGTGTGTGTGTTGTCGGTGTGTTTGTGTGTGTGTGTGGTCGGTGTGTGTGTGTGTGTGTTGTCGGTGTGTGTGTGTGTGTGTTGTGTGTGTGTGTGTTGTCGGTGTGTGTGTGTGTGTTGTCGGTGTGTGTGTGTTCTCGGTGTGTTTGTGTGTGTGTGTGGTCGGTGTGTGTGTGTGTGTGTTGTCGGTGTGTGTGTGTTGTGTGTGTGTGTGTTGTCGGTGTGTGTGTGTGTGTTGTCGGTGTGTGTGTGTGTGTGTGTTGTCGGTGTGTGTGTGTGTGTGTTGTCGTTGTGTGTGTGTGTGTGTGTTTGTGTTGTCGGTGTGTGTGTGTGTGTGTTGTGTGTGTGTGTGTTGTCGGTGTGTGTGTGTGTGTGTGTGTGTTGTCGGTGTGTGTGTGTGTGTGTTGTCGGTGTGTGTGTGTGTGTTGTCGGTGTGTGTGTGTTGTCGGTGTGTGTGTGTGTTGTGGGTGTGTTGTCGGTGTGTGTGTGTGTGTTGTCGGTGTGTGCGTGTGTGTTTTGTCGGTGTGTGTGTGTGTGTGTTGTCGGTGTGTGTGTGTGTGTTGTCGGTGTGTGTGTGTGTGTGTGTGTGTGTTGTCGGTGTGTTTGTGTGTGTGTGTGGTCGGTGTGTGTGTGTGTGTGTTGTCGGTGTGTGTGTGTGTGTGGTCGGTGTGTGTGTGTGTGTGTGTGTGTGTTGTCGGTGTGTGTGTGTGTGTTCTCGGTGTGTTTGTGTGTGTGTGTGGTCGGTGTGTGTGTGTGTGTGTTGTCGGTGTGTGTGTGTTGTGTGTGTGTGTGTTGTCGGTGTGTGTGTGTGTGTTGTCGGTGTGTGTGTGTGTGTGTGTTGTCGGTGTGTGTGTGTGTGTGTTGTCGTTGTGTGTGTGTGTGTGTTTGTGTTGTCGGTGTGTGTGTTGTCGGTGTGTGTGTGTGTTGTCGGTGTGTGTGTGTGTGTGTTGTCGGTGTGTGTGTGTGTGTGTTGTCGGTGTGTGTGTGTGTGTGTTGTCCGTGTGTGTGTGTGTTGTCGGCGTGTGTGTGTGTGTGTGTGTGTGTGTTGTCGGTGTGTGTGTGTGTGTTGTCGGTGTGTGTGTTGTCGGTGTGTGTGTGTGTGTGTGTTGTCGGTGTGTATGTGTGTGTGTTGTCAGTGTGTGTGTGTGTGTGTTGTCGGTGTGTGTGTGTTTATGTGTTGTCGGTGTGTGTGTGTGTGTGTTGTCGGTGTGTGTGTGTGTTGTCGGTGTGTGTGTGTGTGTGTTGTCGGTTTGTGTGTGTGTGTGTGTGTTGTCGGTGTGTGTGTGTGTGTTGTCGGTGTGTGTGTGTGTGTTGTCGGTGTGTGTGTGTGTTGTCGGTGTGTGTGTGTGAGTGTTGTGGGTGTGTTGTCGGTGTGTGTGTGTGTGTGTTGTCGGTGTGTGCGTGTGTGTTTTGTCGGTGTGTGTGTGTGTGTGTTGTCGGTGTGTGTGTGTGTTGTGTGTGTGTGTGTTGTCGGTGTGTGTGTGTGAGTGTGTGTGTTGTCGGTGTGTGTGTGTGTGTGTGTTGTCGGTGTGTGTGTGTGTGTGTGTTATCGGTGTGTGTGTGTGTGTTGTCGGTGTGTGTGTGTTGTCGGTGTGTGTGTGTGTGTGTGTTGTCGGTGTGTATGTGTGTGTGTTGTCAGTGTGTGTGTGTGTGTGTTGTCGGTGTGTGTGTGTTTATGTGTTGTCGGTGTGTGTGTGTGTGTGTTGTCGGTGTGTGTGTGTGTGTTGTCGGTGTGTGTGTGTGTGTTGTCGGTGTGTGTGTGTGTGTTGTCGGTGTGTGTGTGTGTGTGTTGTCGGTGTGTTTGTGTGTGTGTGTGGTCGGTGTGTGTGTGTGTGTGTGTTGTCGGTGTGTGTGTGTTGTGTGTGTGTGTGTTGTCGGTGTGTGTTTGTTGTCGGTGTGTGTGTGTGTGTGTGTGTGTTGTCGGTGTGTGTGTGTGTGTGTGTTGTCGGTGTGTGTGTGTGTGTTTGTGTTGTCGGTGTGTGTGTGTGTGTGTGTTGTCGGTGTGTGTGTGTGTGTGTGTTGTCGGTGTGTGTGTGTGTGTTGTCGGTGTGTGTGTGTGTGTTGTCGGTGTGTTTGTGTGTGTTGCTGGTGTTGTGTGTGTGTGTGTGTGTGTGTGTGTGTGTGTTGTCGGTGTGTGTGTGTGTGTTGTCGGTGTGTGTGTGTGTGTGTTGTCGGTGTGTGTGTGTGTGTTGTCGGTGTGTGTGTGTGTGTTGTCGGTGTGTTTGTGTGTGTGTGTGGTCGGTGTGTGTGTGTGTGTGTTGTCGGTGTGTGTGTGTTGTGTGTGTGTGTGTTGTCGGTGTGTGTTTGTTGTCGGTGTGTGTGTGTGTGTGTGTGTGTGTTGTCGGTGTGTGTGTGTGTGTGTGTGTTGTCGGTGTGTGTGTGTGTGTTTGTGTTGTCGGTTTGTGTGTGTGTGTGTGTTGTCGGTGTGTGTGTGTGTGTGTTGTCGGTGTGTGTGTGTGTGTTGTCGGTGTGTGTGTGTGTGTTGTCGGTGTGTTTGTGTGTGTGTGTGGTCGGTGTGTGTGTGTGTGTGTTGTCGGTGTGTGTGTGTGTGTTGTGTGTGTGTGTTGTCGGTGTGTGTGTTTGTGTTGTCGGTGTGTGTGTGTGTGTTCTCGGTGTGTTTGTGTGTGTGTGTGGTCGGTGTGTGTGTGTGTGTGTGTTGTCGGTGTGTGTGTGTTGTGTGTGTGTGTTGTCGGTGTGTGTGTGTGTGTTGTCGGTGTGTGTGTGTGTGTGTTGTCGGTGTGTGTGTGTGTGTGTGTGTTGTCGTTGTGTGTGTGTGTGTGTTTGTGTTGTCGGTGTGTGTGTGTGTGTGTTGTGTGTGTGTGTGTTGTCGGTGTGTGTGTGTGTTGTCGGTGTGTGTGTGTGTGTGTTGTCGGTGTGTGTGTGTGTGTGTGTGTTGTCGGTGTGTGTGTGTGTTGTCGGTGTGTGTGTGTGTGTGTGTGTGTGTGTGTGTTGTCAGTGTGTGTGTGTGTGTTGTCGGTGTGTGTGTGTGTGTTGTCGGTGTGTGTGTGTGTGTGTGTGTTGTCGGTGTGTATGTGTGTGTGTTGTCAGTGTGTGTGTGTGTGTGTTGTCGGTGTGTGTGTGTTTATGTGTTGTCGGTGTGTGTGTGTGTGTGTGTGTTGTCGGTGTGTGTGTGTGTTGTCGGTGTGTGTGTGTGTGTGTTGTCGGTTTGTGTGTGTGTGTGTGTGTTGTCGGTGTGTGTGTGTGTGTTGTCGGTGTGTGTGTGTGTGTTGTCGGTGTGTGTGTGTGTTGTCGGTGTGTGTGTGTGAGTGTTGTGTGTGTGTTGTCGGTGTGTGTGTGTGTGTGTTGTCGGTGTGTGCGTGTGTGTTTTGTCGGTGTGTGTGTGTGTGTGTTGTCGGTGTGTGTGTATGTGTTGTGTGTGTGTGTGTTGTCGGTGTGTGTGTGTGTGTGTGTTGTCGGTGTGTGTGTGTGTGTTGTCGGTGTGTGTGTGTGTGTTGTCGGTGTGTGTGTGTGTGTGTGTGTTGTCGGTGTGTGTGTGTGTGTGTGTTGTCGGTGTGTGTGTGTGTGTTGTCGGTGTGTGTGTGTGTGTTGTCGGTGTGTGTGTGTGTGTGTGTGTTGTCGGTGTGTGTGTGGGTGTGTGTGTGTTGTGTGTGTGTGTGTTGGCGGTGTGTGTCTGTGTGTGTTGTCGGTGTGTGTGTGTGTGTTGTCGGTGTGTGTGTGTTATCGGTGTGTGTGTGTGTGTGTGTTGTCGGTGTGTGTGTGTGTGTGTTGTCGGTGTGTGTGTGTGTGTTGTCGGTGTGTGTGTGTGTGTTGTCGGTGTGTGTGTGTGTTGTCGGTGTGTGTGTGTGAGTGTTGTGTGTGTGTGTGTGTGTGTTGTGTGTGTGTGTGTTGTCGGTGTGTGTGTGTGAGTGTGTGTGTTGTCGGTGTGTGTGTGTGTGTGTTGTCGGTGTGTGTGTGTGTGTTGTCGGTGTGTGTGTGTGTGTTGTCGGTGTGTGTGTGTTGTCGGTGTGTGTGTGTGTGTGTGTTGTCGGTGTGTATGTGTGTGTGTTGTCAGTGTGTGTGTGTGTGTGTTGTCGGTGTGTGTGTGTGTGTTGTCGGTGTGTGTGTGTGTTGTCGGTGTGTGTGTGTGTGTGTGTTGTCGGTGTGTGTGTGTGTGTGTGTGTTGTCGGTGTGTGTGTGTGTGTGTGTTGTCGGTGTGTGTGTGGGTGTGTGTGTGTTGTGTGTGTGTGTGTTGTCGGTGTGTGTGTGTGTGTGTTGTCGGTGTGTGTGTGTTATCGGTGTGTGTGTGTGTGTTGTGTGTGTGTGTGTTGTCGGTGTGTGTGTGTGAGTGTGTGTGTTGTCGGTGTGTGTGTGTGTGTGTGTGTTGTCGGTGTGTGTGTGTGTGTTGTCGGTGTGTGTGTGTGTGTTGTCGGTGTGTGTGTGTTGTCGGTGTGTGTGTGTGTGTGTGTTGTCGGTGTGTATGTGTGTGTGTTGTCAGTGTGTGTGTGTGTGTGTTGTCGGTGTGTGTGTGTGTGTTGTCGGTGTGTGTGTGTGTTGTCGGTGTGTGTGTGTGTGTGTGTGTTGTCGGTGTGTGTGTGTGTGTGTGTTGTCGGTGTGTGTGTGGGTGTGTGTGTGTTGTGTGTGTGTGTGTTGGCGGTGTGTGTCTGTGTGTGTTGTCGGTGTGTGTGTGTGTGTTGTCGGTGTGTGTGTGTGTGTGTGTTGTCGGTGTGTATGTGTGTGTGTTGTCAGTGTGTGTGTGTGTGTGTTGTCGGTGTGTGTGTGTGTGTTGTCGGTGTGTGTGTGTGTTGTCGGTGTGTGTGTGTGTGTGTGTTGTCGGTGTGTGTGTGTGTGTGTGTTGTCGGTGTGTGTGTGTGTGTGTGTTGTCGGTGTGTGTGTGGGTGTGTGTGTGTTGTGTGTGTGTGTGTTGGCGGTGTGTGTCTGTGTGTGTTGTCGGTGTGTGTGTGTGTTGTCGGTGTGTGTGTGTGTGTTGTCGGTGTGTGTGTGTGTGTGTTGTCGGTGTGTGTGTGTTATCGGTGTGTGTGTGTGTGTGTGTTGTCGGTGTGTGTGTGTGTGTGAGTGTGTTTGTTGTCGGTGTGTGTGTGTGTTGTCGGTGTGTGTGTGTGTGTTGTCGGTGTGTGTGTGTGTTGTCGGTGTGTGTGTGTGTGTGTGTTGTCGGTGTGTGTGTGTGTGTGTGTGTTGTCGGTGTGTGTGTGTGTGTGTGTGTTGTCGGTGTGTATGTGTGTGTGTTGTCAGTGTGTGTGTGTGTGTGTTGTCGGTGTGTGTGTGTGTGTTGTCGGTGTGTGTGTGTGTTGTCGGTGTGTGTGTGTGTGTGTGTTGTCGGTGTGTGTGTGTGTGTGTTGTCGGTGTGTGTGTGTGTGTGTGTTGTCGGTGTGTGTGTGGGTGTGTGTGTGTTGTGTGTGTGTGTGTTGGCGGTGTGTGTGTGTGTTGTCGGTGTGTGTGTGTGTGTGTTGTCGGTGTGTGTGTGTGTTGTCGGTGTGTGTGTGTGTGTGTGTGTGTGTGTGTGTTGTCGGTGTGTGTGTGTGTGTTGTCGGTGTGTGTGTGTGTGTTGTCGGTGTGTGTGTGTGTGTGTGTGTTGTCGGTGTGTATGTGTGTGTGTTGTCAGTGTGTGTGTGTGTGTGTTGTCGGTGTGTGTGTGTTTATGTGTTGTCGGTGTGTGTGTGTGTGTGTTGTCGGTGTGTGTGTGTGTTGTCGGTGTGTGTGTGTGTGTGTTGTCGGTTTGTGTGTGTGTGTGTGTGTGTTGTCGGTGTGTGTGTGTGTGTTGTCGGTGTGTGTGTGTGTGTTGTCGGTGTGTGTGTGTGTTGTCGGTGTGTGTGTGTGAGTGTTGTGTGTGTGTGTGTGTGTGTTGTGTGTGTGTGTGTTGTCGGTGTGTGTGTGTGAGTGTGTGTGTTGTCGGTGTGTGTGTGTGTGTGTGTGTTGTCGGTGTGTGTGTGTGTGTAATCGGTGTGTGTGTGTGTGTTGTCGGTGTGTGTGTGTTGTCGGTGTGTATGTGTGTGTGTTGTCGGTGTGTGTGTGTGTGTGTGTGTTGTCGGTGTGTGTGTGTGTGTTGTCGGTGTGTGTGTGTGTGTTGTCGGTGTGTGTGTGTTGTCGGTGTGTGTGTGTGTGTGTGTTGTCGGTGTGTATGTGTGTGTGTTGTCAGTGTGTGTGTGTGTGTGTTGTCGGTGTGTGTGTGTGTGTTGTCGGTGTGTGTGTGTGTTGTCGGTGTGTGTGTGTGTGTGTGTTGTCGGTGTGTGTGTGTGTGTGTGTGTTGTCGGTGTGTGTGTGTGTGTGTGTTGTCGGTGTGTGTGTGGGTGTGTGTGTGTTGTGTGTGTGTGTGTTGGCGGTGTGTGTCTGTGTGTGTTGTCGGTGTGTGTGTGTGTGTTGTCGGTGTGTGTGTGTGTGTGTGTTGTCGGTGTGTATGTGTGTGTGTTGTCAGTGTGTGTGTGTGTGTGTTGTCGGTGTGTGTGTGTGTGTTGTCGGTGTGTGTGTGTGTTGTCGGTGTGTGTGTGTGTGTGTGTTGTCGGTGTGTGTGTGTGTGTGTGTGTTGTCGGTGTGTGTGTGTGTGTGTGTTGTCGGTGTGTGTGTGGGTGTGTGTGTGTTGTGTGTGTGTGTTGTCGGTGTGTGTGTGTGTGTGTGTTGTCGGTGTGTGTGTGGGTGTGTGTGTGTTGTGTGTGTGTGTGTTGTCGGTGTGTGTCTGTGTGTGTTGTCGGTGTGTGTGTGTGTGTTGTCGGTGTGTGTGTGTGTGTTGTCGGTGTGTGTGTGTGTGTGTTGTCGGTGTGTGTGTGTTATCGGTGTGTGTGTGTGTGTGTGTTGTCGGTGTGTGTGTGTGTGTGAGTGTGTGTGTTGTCGGTGTGTGTGTGTGTTGTCGGTGTGTGTGTGTGTGTTGTCGGTGTGTGTGTGTGTTGTCGGTGTGTGTGTGTGTGTGTGTTGTCGGTGTGTGTGTGTGTGTGTTGTCGGTGTGTGTGTGTGTGTGTGTTGTCGGTGTGTGTGTGGGTGTGTGTGTGTTGTGTGTGTGTGTGTTGGCGGTGTGTGTGTGTGTTGTCGGTGTGTGTGTGTGTGTGTTGTCGGTGTGTGTGTGTGTTGTCGGTGTGTGTGTGTGTGTGTGTGTGTGTGTGTGTTGTCGGTGTGTGTGTGTGTGTTGTCGGTGTGTGTGTGTGTGTTGTCGGTGTGTGTGTGTGTGTGTGTGTTGTCGGTGTGTATGTGTGTGTGTTGTCAGTGTGTGTGTGTGTGTGTTGTCGGTGTGTGTGTGTTTATGTGTTGTCGGTGTGTGTGTGTGTGTTGTCGGTGTGTGTGTGTGTTGTCGGTGTGTGTGTGTGTGTGTTGTCGGTTTGTGTGTGTGTGTGTGTGTGTTGTCGGTGTGTGTGTGTGTGTTGTCGGTGTGTGTGTGTGTGTTGTCGGTGTGTGTGTGTGTTGTCGGTGTGTGTGTGTGTGTGAGTGTTGTGTGTGTGTGTGTGTGTGTTGTGTGTGTGTGTGTTGTCGGTGTGTGTGTGTGAGTGTGTGTGTTGTCGGTGTGTGTGTGTGTGTGTGTGTTGTCGGTGTGTGTGTGTGTGTAATCGGTGTGTGTGTGTGTGTTGTCGGTGTGTGTGTGTTGTCGGTGTGTATGTGTGTGTGTTGTCAGTGTGTGTGTGTGTGTGTTGTCGGTGTGTGTGTGTGTGTTGTCGGTGTGTGTGTGTGTTGTCGGTGTGTGTGTGTGTGTGTGTTGTCGGTGTGTGTGTGTGTGTGTGTGTTGTCGGTGTGTGTGTGTGTGTGTGTTGTCGGTGTGTGTGTGGGTGTGTGTGTGTTGTGTGTGTGTGTGTTGGCGGTGTGTGTCTGTGTGTGTTGTCGGTGTGTGTGTGTGTGTTGTCGGTGTGTGTGTGTGTGTTGTCGGTGTGTGTGTGTGTGTGTTGTCGGTGTGTGTGTGTTATCGGTGTGTGTGTGTGTGTTGTCGGTGTGTGTGTGTGAGTGTGTGTGTTGTCGGTGTGTGTGTGTGTGTGTGTGTTGTCGGTGTGTGTGTGTGTGTGTTGTCGGTGTGTGTGTGTGTGTTGTCGGTGTGTGTGTGTTGTCGGTGTGTGTGTGTGTGTGTGTTGTCGGTGTGTATGTGTGTGTGTTGTCAGTGTGTGTGTGTGTGTGTTGTCGGTGTGTGTGTGTGTGTTGTCGGTGTGTGTGTGTGTTGTCGGTGTGTGTGTGTGTGTGTGTTGTCGGTGTGTGTGTGTGTGTGTGTGTTGTCGGTGTGTGTGTGTGTGTGTGTTGTCGGTGTGTGTGTGGGTGTGTGTGTGTTGTGTGTGTGTGTGTTGGCCGTTTGTGTCTGTGTGTGTTGTCGGTGTGTGTGTGTGTGTTGTCGGTGTGTGTGTGTGTGTTGTCGGTGTGTGTGTGTGTGTGTTGTCGGTGTGTGTGTGTTATCGGTGTGTGTGTGGGTGTGTGTGTGTTGTGTGTGTGTGTGTTGGCCGTTTGTGTCTGTGTGTGTTGTCGGTGTGTGTGTGTGTGTTGTCGGTGTGTGTGTGTGTGTTGTCGGTGTGTGTGTGTGTGTGTTGTCGGTGTGTGTGTGTTATCGGTGTGTGTGTGTGTGTGTGTTGTCGGTGTGTGTGTGTGTGTGAGTGTGTGTGTTGTCGGTGTGTGTGTGTGTTGTCGGTGTGTGTGTGTTGTCGGTGTGTGTGTGTGTTGTCGGTGTGTGTGTGTGTGTGTGTTGTCGGTGTGTGTGTGTGTGTGTGTGTTGTCGGTGTGTGTGTGTGTGTGTGTGTTGTCGGTGTGTATGTGTGTGTGTTGTCAGTGTGTGTGTGTGTGTGTTGTCGGTGTGTGTGTGTGTGTTGTCGGTGTGTGTGTGTGTTGTCGGTGTGTGTGTGTGTGTGTGTTGTCGGTGTGTGTGTGTGTGTGTGTGTTGTCGGTGTGTGTGTGTGTGTGTGTTGTCGGTGTGTGTGTGGGTGTGTGTGTGTTGTGTGTGTGTGTGTTGGCGGTGTGTGTCTGTGTGTGTTGTCGGTGTGTGTGTGTGTGTTGTCGGTGTGTGTGTGTGTGTTGTCGGTGTGTGTGTGTGTGTGTTGTCGGTGTGTGTGTGTTATCGGTGTGTGTGTGTGTGTGTGTTGTCGGTGTGTGTGTGTGTGTGAGTGTGTGTGTTGTCGGTGTGTGTGTGTGTTATCGGTGTGTGTGTGTGTGTGTTGTCGGTGTGTGTGTGTTGTCGGTGTGTGTGTGTGTGTGTTGTCGGTGTGTGTGTGTGTGTGTGTGTTGTCGGTGTGTGTGTGTGTGTTGTCGGTGTGTGTGTGTGTGTGTTGTCGGTGTGTGTGTGTGTGTTGTGTGTGTGTGTGTTGTCGGTGTGTGTGTGTGTGTGTTGTCGGTGTGTGTGTGTGTGTGTGTGTGTTGTCGGTGTGTGTGTGTTGTCGGTGTGTGTGTGTGTTGTCAGTGTGTGTGTGTGTGTGTGTTGTGTGTGTGTGTGTGTGTGTGTTGTCGGTGTGTGTGTGTTGTCGGTGTGTGTGTGTGTTGTCAGTGTGTGTGTGTGTGTGTGTTGTCGGTGTGTGTGTGTGTGTGTTGTCGGTGTGTGTGTGTTGTCGGTGTGTGTGTGTGTTGTCAGTGTGTGTGTGTGTGTGTGTTGTCGGTGTGTGTGTGTGTTGTCAGTGTGTGTGTGTGTGTGTGTTGTCGGTGTGTGTGTGTGTGTGTTGTCGGTGTGTGTGTGTTGTCGGTGTGTGTGTGTGTTGTCAGTGTGTGTGTGTGTGTGTGTTGTCGGTGTGTGTGTGTGTGTGTGTTGTCGGTGTGTGTGTGTGTGATGTCGGTGTTGTGTGTGTGTGTGTTGTCGGTGTGTGTGTGTGTTGTCGGTGTTGTGTGTGTGTGTGTTGTCGGTGTGTGTGTGTGTTGTCGGTGTGTGTGTGTGTGTGTGTGTGTTGTCGGTGTGTGTGTGTGTTGTCGGTGTGTGTGTGTGTGTGTGTTGTCGGTGTGTGTGTGTGTGTGTGTGTTGTCGGTGTGTGTGTGTGTGTGTGTTGTCGGTGTGTGTGTGGGTGTGTGTGTGTTGTGTGTGTGTGTGTTGGCGGTGTGTGTCTGTGTGTGTTGTCGGTGTGTGTGTGTGTGTTGTCGGTGTGTGTGTGTGTGTTGTCGGTGTGTGTGTGTGTGTGTTGTCGGTGTGTGTGTGTTATCGGTGTGTGTGTGTGTGTTGTCGGTGTGTGTGTGTGAGTGTGTGTGTTGTCGGTGTGTGTGTGTGTGTGTGTGTTGTCGGTGTGTGTGTGTGTGTGTTGTCGGTGTGTGTGTGTGTGTTGTCGGTGTGTGTGTGTTGTCGGTGTGTGTGTGTGTGTGTGTTGTCGGTGTGTATGTGTGTGTGTTGTCAGTGTGTGTGTGTGTGTGTTGTCGGTGTGTGTGTGTGTGTTGTCGGTGTGTGTGTGTGTTGTCGGTGTGTGTGTGTGTGTGTGTTGTCGGTGTGTGTGTGTGTGTGTGTGTTGTCGGTGTGTGTGTGTGTGTGTGTTGTCGGTGTGTGTGTGGGTGTGTGTGTGTTGTGTGTGTGTGTGTTGGCCGTTTGTGTCTGTGTGTGTTGTCGGTGTGTGTGTGTGTGTTGTCGGTGTGTGTGTGTGTGTTGTCGGTGTGTGTGTGTGTGTGTTGTCGGTGTGTGTGTGTTATCGGTGTGTGTGTGGGTGTGTGTGTGTTGTGTGTGTGTGTGTTGGCCGTTTGTGTCTGTGTGTGTTGTCGGTGTGTGTGTGTGTGTTGTCGGTGTGTGTGTGTGTGTTGTCGGTGTGTGTGTGTGTGTGTTGTCGGTGTGTGTGTGTTATCGGTGTGTGTGTGTGTGTGTGTTGTCGGTGTGTGTGTGTGTGTGAGTGTGTGTGTTGTCGGTGTGTGTGTGTGTTGTCGGTGTGTGTGTGTTGTCGGTGTGTGTGTGTGTTGTCGGTGTGTGTGTGTGTGTGTGTTGTCGGTGTGTGTGTGTGTGTGTGTGTTGTCGGTGTGTGTGTGTGTGTGTGTGTTGTCGGTGTGTATGTGTGTGTGTTGTCAGTGTGTGTGTGTGTGTGTTGTCGGTGTGTGTGTGTGTGTTGTCGGTGTGTGTGTGTGTTGTCGGTGTGTGTGTGTGTGTGTGTTGTCGGTGTGTGTGTGTGTGTGTGTGTTGTCGGTGTGTGTGTGTGTGTGTGTTGTCGGTGTGTGTGTGGGTGTGTGTGTGTTGTGTGTGTGTGTGTTGGCGGTGTGTGTCTGTGTGTGTTGTCGGTGTGTGTGTGTGTGTTGTCGGTGTGTGTGTGTGTGTTGTCGGTGTGTGTGTGTGTGTGTTGTCGGTGTGTGTGTGTTATCGGTGTGTGTGTGTGTGTGTGTTGTCGGTGTGTGTGTGTGTGTGAGTGTGTGTGTTGTCGGTGTGTGTGTGTGTTATCGGTGTGTGTGTGTGTGTGTTGTCGGTGTGTGTGTGTTGTCGGTGTGTGTGTGTGTGTGTTGTCGGTGTGTGTGTGTGTGTGTGTGTTGTCGGTGTGTGTGTGTGTGTTGTCGGTGTGTGTGTGTGTGTGTTGTCGGTGTGTGTGTGTGTGTTGTGTGTGTGTGTGTTGTCGGTGTGTGTGTGTGTGTGTTGTCGGTGTGTGTGTGTGTGTGTGTGTGTTGTCGGTGTGTGTGTGTTGTCGGTGTGTGTGTGTGTTGTCAGTGTGTGTGTGTGTGTGTGTTGTGTGTGTGTGTGTGTGTGTGTTGTCGGTGTGTGTGTGTTGTCGGTGTGTGTGTGTGTTGTCAGTGTGTGTGTGTGTGTGTGTTGTCGGTGTGTGTGTGTGTGTGTTGTCGGTGTGTGTGTGTTGTCGGTGTGTGTGTGTGTTGTCAGTGTGTGTGTGTGTGTGTGTTGTCGGTGTGTGTGTGTGTTGTCAGTGTGTGTGTGTGTGTGTGTTGTCGGTGTGTGTGTGTGTGTGTTGTCGGTGTGTGTGTGTTGTCGGTGTGTGTGTGTGTTGTCAGTGTGTGTGTGTGTGTGTGTTGTCGGTGTGTGTGTGTGTGTGTGTTGTCGGTGTGTGTGTGTGTGATGTCGGTGTTGTGTGTGTGTGTGTTGTCGGTGTGTGTGTGTGTTGTCGGTGTTGTGTGTGTGTGTGTTGTCGGTGTGTGTGTGTGTTGTCGGTGTGTGTGTGTGTGTGTGTGTGTTGTCGGTGTGTGTGTGTTGTCGGTGTGTGTGTGTGTGTGTGTTGTCGGTGTGTGTGTGTGTGTGTTGTCGGTGTGTGTGTGTTGTCAGTGTGTGTGTGTGTGTGTGTTGTCGGTGTGTGTGTGTGTGTGTGTTGTCGGTGTGTGTGTGTGTGTGTGTTTGTGTTGTCGGTGTGTGTGTGTGTGTGTGTGTGTTGTGTGTGTGTGTGTTGTCGGTGTGTGTGTGTGTTGTCGGTGTGTGTGTGTGTGTTGTCGGTGTGTGTGTGTGTGTTGTCGGTGTGTGTGTGTGTGTTGTCAGTGTGTATGTGTGTGTGTTGTCAGTGTGTGTGTGTGTGTGTTGTCGGTGTGTGTGTGTTTATGTGTTGTCGGTGTGTGTGTGTGTGTGTTGTCGGTGTGTGTGTGTGTGTTGTCGGTGTGTGTGTGTGTGTGTTGTCAGTGTGTGTGTGTGTGTGTTGTCGGTGTGTGTGTGTGTGTGTGTGTGTTGTCGGTGTGTGTGTGTTGTCGGTGTGTGTGTGTGTGTGTGTTGTCGGTGTGTGTGTGTTGTCGGTGTGTGTGTGTGTTGTCGGTGTGTTGTCGGTGTGTGTGTGTGTGTTGTCGGTGTGTGTGTGTGTGTTGTCGGTGTGTGTGTGTGTGTTGTCGGTTTGTGTGTGTGTTGTCGGTGTGTGTGTGTGTGTGTTGTCGGTGTGTGTGTGTGTGTTGTCGGTGTGTGTGTGTGTGTGTTGTCGGTGTGTGTGTGTGTGTGTGTTGTCGGTGTGTGTGTGTGTGTTGTCGGTGTGTGTGTGTGTGTGTTGTCGGTGTGTGTGTGTGTGTTGTGTGTGTGTGTGTTGTCGGTGTGTGTGTGTGTGTGTTGTCGGTGTGTGTGTGTGTGTGTTGTCGGTGTGTGTGTGTTGTCGGTGTGTGTGTGTGTGTGTGTTGTCAGTGTGTGTGTGTGTGTGTGTTGTCGGTGTGTGTGTGTGTGTGTGTTGTCGGTGTGTGTGTGTGTGTTGTCGGTGTTGTGTGTGTGTGTGTTGTCGGTGTGTGTGTGTGTTGTCGGTGTGTGTGTGTGTGTGTTGTCGGTGTGTGTGTGTTGTCGGTGTGTGTGTGTGTGTGTGTGTTGTCGGTGTGTGTGTGTTGTCAGTGTGTGTGTGTGTGTTTGTTGTCAGTGTGTGTGTGTGTGTTGCTGGTGTTTGTGTGTGTTGTCGGTGTGTGTGTGTGTGTGTTGTCGGTGTGTGTGTGTTGTCGGTGTGTGTGTGTGTGTGTGTTGTCGGTGTGTGTGTGTTGTCGGTGTGTGTGTGTGTTGTCGGTGTGTTGTCGGTGTGTGTGTGTGTGTTGTCGGTGTGTGTGTGTGTGTTGTTGGTGTGTGTGTGTGTGTTGTCGGTGTGTGTGTGTGTTGTCGGTGTGTGTGTGTGTGTGTTGTCGGTGTGTGTGTGTGTGTGTGTTGTCGGTGTGTGTGTGTGTGTTGTCGGTGTGTGTGTGTGTGTGTTGTCGGTGTGTGTGTGTGTGTTGTGTGTGTGTGTGTTGTCGGTGTGTGTGTGTGTGTGTTGTCGGTGTGTGTGTGTGTGTGTTGTCGGTGTGTGTGTGTTGTCGGTGTGTGTGTGTGTGTGTGTTGTCAGTGTGTGTGTGTGTGTGTGTTGTCGGTGTGTGTGTGTGTGTGTTGTCGGTGTGTGTGTGTGTGTTGTCGGTGTTGTGTGTGTGTGTGTTGTCGGTGTGTGTGTGTGTTGTCGGTGTGTGTGTGTGTGTGTTGTCGGTGTGTGTGTGTTGTCGGTGTGTGTGTGTGTGTGTGTGTTGTCGGTGTGTGTGTGTTGTCAGTGTGTGTGTGTGTGTTTGTTGTCAGTGTGTGTGTGTGTGTTGCTGGTGTTTGTGTGTGTGTGTGTTGTCGGTGTGTGTGTGTGTGTGTTGTCGGTGTGTGCGTGTGTGTTTTGTCGGTGTGTGTGTGTGTTGTGTGTGTGTGTGTTGTCGGGGTGTGTGTGTGTGTTGTCGGTGTGTGTGTGTGTGTGTGTGTGTGTGTGTTGTCGGTGTGTGTGTGTGTTTTGTCGGTGTGTGTGTGTGTGTGTGTGTGTTGTCGGTGTGTGTGTGTGTGTTGTCGGTGTGTGTGTGTTGTCGGTGTGTGTGTGTGTGTGTGTGTGTTGTCGGTGTGTGTGTGTGTGTTGTCGGTGTGTGTGTGTGTGTGTGTTGTTGGTGTGTGTGTGTGTGTTGTCGGTGTGTTTGTGTGTGTGTTGTGTTTGTGTGTGTTGTCGGTGTGTGTGTGTGTGTTGTCGGTGTGTGTGTGTGTATGTGTTGTCGGTGTGTGTGTGTGTGTGTTGTCGGTGTGTGTGTGTGTGTGTTGTCGGTGTGTGTGTGTGTGTGTTGTGGGTATGTGTGTGTGTGTTGCTGGTGTTTGTGTGTGTGTGTGTGTGTGTGTGTGTGTGTTGTCGGTGTGTGTGTGTGTGTTGTCGGTGTGTGTGTGTGTGTTGTCGGTGTGTGTGTGTGTGTTGTCGGTGTGTGTGTGTGTGTGTTGTCGGTGTGTTTGTGTGTGTGTGTGGTCGGTGTGTGTGTGTGTGTGTTGTCGGTGTGTGTGTGTTGTGTGTGTGTGTGTTGTCGGTGTGTGTGTGTTGTCGGTGTGTGTGTGTGTGTGTGTTGTCGGTGTGTGTGTGTGTGTTTGTGTTGTCAGTGTGTGTGTGTGTGTGTGTTGTCGGTGTGTGTGTGTGTGTGTTGTCGGTGTGTGTGTGTGTGTTGTCGGTGTCTGTGTGTGTGTTGTCGGTGTGTTTGTGTGTGTTGCTGGTGTTTGTGTGTGTGTGTGTGTGTGTGTGTGTGTGTTGTCGGTGTGTGTGTGTGTGTTGTCGGTGTGTGTGTGTGTGTGTTGTCGGTGTGTGTGTGTTGTCGGTGTGTGTGTGTGTGTTGTCGGTGTGTTTGTGTGTGTGTGTGGTCGGTGTGTGTGTGTGTGTGTTGTCGGTGTGTGTGTGTTGTGTGTGTGTGTGTTGTCGGTGTGTGTTTGTTGTCGGTGTGTGTGTGTGTGTGTGTGTGTGTGTTGTCGCTGTGTGTGTGTGTGTGTGTGTTGTCGGTGTGTGTGTGTGTGTTTGTGTTGTCGGTGTGTGTGTGTGTGTGTGTTGTCGGTGTGTGTGTGTGTGTTGTCGGTGTGTGTGTGTTGTCGGTGTGTGTGTGTGTGTGTTGTCGGTGTGTTTGTGTGTGTGTGTGGTCGGTGTGTGTGTGTGTGTGTTGTCGGTGTGTGTGTGTGTGTTGTGTGTGTGTGTTGTCGGTGTGTGTGTGTGTGTTGTCGGTGTGTGTGTGTGTGTTGTCGGTGTGTGTGTGTGTGTTCTCGGTGTGTTTGTGTGTGTGTGTGGTCGGTGTGTGTGTGTGTGTGTGTTGTCGGTGTGTGTGTGTTGTGTGTGTGTGTGTTGTCGTTGTGTGTGTGTGTGTGTTTGTGTTGTCGGTGTGTGTGTGTGTGTGTTGTGTGTGTGTGTGTTGTCGGTGTGTGTGTGTGTTGTCGGTGTGTGTGTGTGTGTGTTGTCGGTGTGTGTGTGTGTGTGTTGTCGGTGTGTGTGTGTGTTGTCGGTGTGTGTGTGTGTGTGTGTGTGTGTGTTGTCGGTGTGTGTGTGTGTGTTGTCGGTGTGTGTGTGTGTGTTGTCGGTGTGTGTGTGTGTGTGTGTGTTGTCGGTGTGTATGTGTGTGTGTTGTCAGTGTGTGTGTGTGTGTGTTGTCGGTGTGTGTGTGTTTATGTGTTGTCGGTGTGTGTGTGTGTGTGTTGTCGGTGTGTGTGTGTGTTGTCGGTGTGTGTGTGTGTGTGTTGTCGGTTTGTGTGTGTGTGTGTGTGTTGTCGGTGTGTGTGTGTGTGTTGTCGGTGTGTGTGTGTGTGTTGTCGGTGTGTGTGTGTGTTGTCGGTGTGTGTGTGTGTGTGTTGTCGGTGTGTGTGTGTGTGTTGTGTGTGTGTGTTGTCGGTGTGTGTGTGTGTGTTGTCGGTGTGTGTGTGTGTGTTCTCGGTGTGTTTGTGTGTGTGTGTGGTCGGTGTGTGTGTGTGTGTGTGTTGTCGGTGTGTGTGTGTTGTGTGTGTGTGTGTTGTCGGTGTATGTGTGTGTGTGTTGTCGGTGTGTGTGTGTGTGTGTGTGTTGTCGTTGTGTGTGTGTGTGTGTTTGTGTTGTCGGTGTGTGTGTGTGTGTGTTGTGTGTGTGTGTGTTGTCGGTGTGTGTGTGTGTTGTCGGTGTGTGTGTGTGTGTGTTGTCGGTGTGTGTGTGTGTGTGTTGTCGGTGTGTGTGTGTGTTGTCGGTGTGTGTGTGTGTGTGTGTGTGTGTGTTGTCGGTGTGTGTGTGTGTGTTGTCGGTGTGTGTGTGTGTGTTGTCGGTGTGTGTGTGTGTGTGTGTGTTGTCGGTGTGTATGTGTGTGTGTTGTCAGTGTGTGTGTGTGTGTGTTGTCGGTGTGTGTGTGTTTATGTGTTGTCGGTGTGTGTGTGTGTGTGTTGTCGGTGTGTGTGTGTGTTGTCGGTGTGTGTGTGTGTGTGTTGTCGGTTTGTGTGTGTGTGTGTGTGTTGTCGGTGTGTGTGTGTGTGTTGTCGGTGTGTGTGTGTGTGTTGTCGGTGTGTGTGTGTGTTGTCGGTGTGTGTGTGTGAGTGTTGTGTGTGTGTTGTCGGTGTGTGTGTGTGTTGTCAGTGTGTGCGTGTGTGTTTTGTCGGTGTGTGTGTGTGTGTGTTGTCGGTGTGTGTGTGTGTGTTGTGTGTGTGTGTGTTGTCGGTGTGTGTGTGTGAGTGTGTGTGTTGTCGGTGTGTGTGTGTGTGTGTGTTGTCGGTGTGTGTGTGTGTGTGTGTGTTGTCGGTGTGTGTGTGTGTGTTGTCGGTGTGTGTGTGTGTTGTCGGTGTGTGTGTGTGTTGTCGGTGTGTGTGTGTGTGTGTGTTGTCGGTGTGTATGTGTGTGTGTTGTCAGTGTGTGTGTGTGTGTGTTGTCGGTGTGTGTGTGTTTATGTGTTGTCGGTGTGTGTGTGTGTGTGTTGTCGGTGTGTGTGTGTGTGTGTTGTCGGTGTGTGTGTGTGTTGTCGGTGTGTGTGTGTGTGTTGTCGGTGTGTGTGTGTGTGTGTGTGTTGTCGGTGTGTGTGTGTGTGTGTGTTGTCGGTGTGTGTGTGTGTGTGTGTGTTGTCGGTGTGTGTGTGTGTGTGTGTTGTCGGTGTGTGTGTAGGTGTGTGTGTGTTGTGTGTGTGTGTGTTGTCGGTGTGTGTGTGTGTGTGTTGTCGGTGTGTGTGTGTGTGTTGTCGGTGTGTGTGTGTGTGTTGTCGGTGTGTGTGTGTGTGTGTTGTCGGTGTGTGTGTGTTATCGGTGTGTGTGTGTGTTGTCGGTGTGTGTGTGTGTGTGTTGTCGGTGTGTGTGTGTGTGTGTGTTGTCGGTGTGTATGTGTGTGTGTTGTCAGTGTGTGTGTGTGTGTGTTGTCGGTGTGTGTGTGTTTATGTGTTGTCGGTGTGTGTGTGTGTGTGTTGTCGGTGTGTGTGTGTGTGTGTTGTCGGTGTGTGTGTGTGTTGTCGGTGTGTGTGTGTGTGTTGTCGGTGTGTGTGTGTGTGTGTGTTGTCGGTGTGTGTGTGTGTGTGTGTTGTCGGTGTGTGTGTGTGTGTGTGTGTTGTCGGTGTGTGTGTGTGTGTGTGTTGTCGGTGTGTGTGTAGGTGTGTGTGTGTTGTGTGTGTGTGTGTTGTCGGTGTGTGTGTGTGTGTGTTGTCGGTGTGTGTGTGTGTTGTCGGTGTGTGTGTGTGTGTGTGTGTGTGTGTTGTCGGTGTGTGTGTGTGTGTTGTCGGTGTGTGTGTGTGTGTTGTCGGTGTGTGTGTGTGTGTGTGTGTTGTCGGTGTGTATGTGTGTGTGTTGTCAGTGTGTGTGTGTGTGTGTTGTCGGTGTGTGTGTGTTTATGTGTTGTCGGTGTGTGTGTGTGTGTGTTGTCGGTGTGTGTGTGTGTTGTCGGTGTGTGTGTGTGTGTGTTGTCGGTTTGTGTGTGTGTGTGTGTGTTGTCGGTGTGTGTGTGTGTGTTGTCGGTGTGTGTGTGTGTGTTGTCGGTGTGTGTGTGTGTTGTCGGTGTGTGTGTGTGAGTGTTGTGTGTGTGTTGTCGGTGTGTGTGTGTGTTGTCAGTGTGTGCGTGTGTGTTTTGTCGGTGTGTGTGTGTGTGTGTTGTCGGTGTGTGTGTGTGTGTTGTGTGTGTGTGTGTTGTCGGTGTGTGTGTGTGAGTGTGTGTGTTGTCGGTGTGTGTGTGTGTGTGTGTTGTCGGTGTGTGTGTGTGTGTGTGTGTTGTCGGTGTGTGTGTGTGTGTTGTCGGTGTGTGTGTGTGTTGTCGGTGTGTGTGTGTTGTCGGTGTGTGTGTGTGTGTGTGTTGTCGGTGTGTATGTGTGTGTGTTGTCAGTGTGTGTGTGTGTGTGTTGTCGGTGTGTGTGTGTTTATGTGTTGTCGGTGTGTGTGTGTGTGTGTTGTCGGTGTGTGTGTGTGTGTGTTGTCGGTGTGTGTGTGTGTTGTCGGTGTGTGTGTGTGTGTTGTCGGTGTGTGTGTGTGTGTGTGTTGTCGGTGTGTGTGTGTGTGTGTGTTGTCGGTGTGTGTGTGTGTGTGTGTGTTGTCGGTGTGTGTGTGTGTGTGTGTTGTCGGTGTGTGTGTAGGTGTGTGTGTGTTGTGTGTGTGTGTGTTGTCGGTGTGTGTGTGTGTGTGTTGTCGGTGTGTGTGTGTGTGTTGTCGGTGTGTGTGTGTGTGTGTGTGTGTTGTCGGTGTGTGTGTGTGTGTGTGTTGTCGGTGTGTATGTGTGTGTGTTGTCAGTGTGTGTGTGTGTGTGTTGTCGGTGTGTGTGTGTTTATGTGTTGTCGGTGTGTGTGTGTGTGTGTTGTCGGTGTGTGTGTGTGTGTGTTGTCGGTGTGTGTGTGTGTTGTCGGTGTGTGTGTGTGTGTTGTCGGTGTGTGTGTGTGTGTGTGTTGTCGGTGTGTGTGTGTGTGTGTGTTGTCGGTGTGTGTGTGTGTGTGTGTGTTGTCGGTGTGTGTGTGTGTGTGTGTTGTCGGTGTGTGTGTAGGTGTGTGTGTGTTGTGTGTGTGTGTGTTGTCGGTGTGTGTGTGTGTGTGTTGTCGGTGTGTGTGTGTGTGTTGTCGGTGTGTGTGTGTGTGTTGTCGGTGTGTGTGTGTGTGTGTTGTCGGTGTGTGTGTGTTATCGGTGTGTGTGTGTGTGTGTGTTGTCGGTGTGTGTGTGTGTGTGTGTGTGTGTGTTGTCGGTGTGTGTGTGTGTGTGTTGTCGGTGTGTGTGTGTGTGTGTGTTGTCGGTGTGTGTGTGTTGTCGGTGTGTGTGTGTGTGTGTGTGTGTTGTCGGTGTGTGTGTTTGTGTTGTCGGTGTGTGTGTGTGTGTTGTCGGTGTGTCTGTGTGTGTGTGTGTGTGTTGTCGGTGTGTGTGTGTGTGTTGTCGGTGTGTGTGTGTGTTGTTGGTGTGTGTGTGTGTGTTGTCGGTGTGTTTGTGTGTGTGTGTTGTCGCTGTGTGTGTGTGTTGTCGGTGTGTGTGTGTGTGTTGTCGGTGTGTGTGTGTGTGTGTGTGTGTTGTCGGTGTGTGTGTGTGTGTGTTGTCGGTGTGTGTGTGTGTGTGTTGTCGGTATGTGTGTGTGTGTTGCTGGTGTGTGTGTGTGTGTGTGTTGTCGGTGTGTGTGTGTTGTCGGTGTGTGTGTGTGTGTGTGTGTGTGTGTTGTCGGTGTGTGTGTGTGTGTTGTCGGTGTGTGTGTGTGTGTGTTGTCGGTGTGTGTGTGTGTGTGTTGTCGGTGTGTGTGTGTGTGTGTTGTCGGTGTGTTTGTGTGTGTGTGTGGTCGGTGTGTGTGTGTGTGTGTTGTCAGTGTGTGTGTGTTGTGTGTGTGTGTGTTGTCGGTGTGTGTGTTTGTTGTCGGTGTGTGTGTGTGTGTGTGTGTGTGTTGTCGGTGTGTGTGTGTGTGTGTGTGTGTTGTCGGTGTGTGTGTGTGTGTGTGTTTGTGTTGTCGGTGTGTGTGTGTGTGTGTGTGTGTTGTGTGTGTGTGTGTTGTCGGTGTGTGTGTGTGTGTGTTGTCGGTGTGTGTGTGTGTGTGTTGTCGGTGTGTGTGTGTGTGTGTTGTTGGTGTGTGTGTGTGTTGTCGGTGTGTGTGTGTGTGTGTGTGTGTGTGTGTGTTGTCAGGGTGTGTGTGTGTGTTGTCGGTGTGTGTGTGTGTGTGTTGTCGGTGTGTGTGTGTGTGTTGTCGGTGTGTATGTGTGTGTGTTGTCAGTGTGTGTGTGTGTGTGTTGTCGGTGTGTGTGTGTTTATGTGTTGTCGGTGTGTGTTTGTGTGTTGTCGGTGTGTGTGTGTGTGTTGTCGGTGTGTGTGTGTGTTGTCGGTGTGTGTGTGTGTGTTGTCGGTGTGTGTGTGTGTGTGTGTTGTCGGTGTGTGTGTGTGTGTGTGTGTTGTCGGTGTGTGTGTGTGTGTGTGTTGTCGGTGTGTGTGTGGGTGTGTGTGTGTTGTGTGTGTGTGTGTTGTCGTTGTGTGTGTGTGTGTGTGTTGTCGGTGTGTGTGTGGGTGTGTGTGTGTTGTGTGTGTGTGTGTTGTCGGTGTGTGTGTGTGTGTGTTGTCGGTGTGTGTGTGTGTGTTGTCGGTGTGTGTGTGTGTGTTGTCGGTGTGTGTGTGTGTGTGTTGTCGGTGTGTGTGTGTTATCGGTGTGTGTGTGTGTGTGTGTTGTCGGTGTGTGTGTGTGTGTGTGTGTGTGTTGTCGGTGTGTGTGTGTGTGTGTTGTCGGTGTGTGTGTGTGTGTGTTGTCGGTGTGTGTGTGTTGTCGGTGTGTGTGTGTGTTGTGGGTGTGTTGTCGGTGTGTGTGTGTGTGTGTGTTGTCGGTGTGTGCGTGTGTGTTTTGTCGGTGTGTGTGTGTGTGTTGTGTGTGTGTGTGTTGTCGGTGTGTGTGTGTGTTGTCGGTGTGTGTGTGTGTGTGTGTGTTGTCGGTGTGTGTGTGTGTGTTGTCGGTGTGTGTGTGTGTGTGTGTGTTGTCGGTGTGTGTGTGTGTGTTGTCGGTGTGTGTGTGTGTGTTGTCGGTGTGTCTGTGTGTGTGTGTGTGTGTGTTGTCGGTGTGTGTGTGTGTGTGTGTTGTCGGTGTGTGTGTGTGTGTTGTCGGTGTGTGTGTGTGTGTGTTGTTGGTGTGTGTGTGTGTGTTGTCGGTGTGTTTGTGTGTGTGTGTTTTCGCTGTGTGTGTGTGTTGTCGGTGTGTGTGTGTGTGTTGTCGGTGTGTGTGTGTGTGTGTGTGTGTTGTCGGTGTGTGTGTGTGTGTTGTCGGTGTGTGTGTGTGTATGTGTTGTCGGTGTGTGTGTGTGTGTGTTGTCGGTGTGTGTGTGTGTGTGTTGTCGGTGTGTGTATGTGTGTGTTGTCGGTATGTGTGTGTGTGTTGCTGGTGTGTGTGTGTGTGTGTGTTGTCGGTGTGTGTGTGTTGTCGGTGTGTGTGTGTGTGTGTGTGTGTGTGTTGTCGGTGTGTGTGTGTGTGTTGTCGGTGTGTGTGTGTGTGTGTTGTCGGTGTGTGTGTGTGTGTGTTGTCGGTGTGTGTGTGTGTGTGTTGTCGGTGTGTTTGTGTGTGTGTGTGGTCGGTGTGTGTGTGTGTGTGTTGTCGGTGTGTGTGTGTTGTGTGTGTGTGTGTTGTCGGTGTGTGTGTTTGTTGTCGGTGTGTGTGTGTGTGTGTGTGTGTGTTGTGTGTGTGTGTGTGTGTGTTGTGTGTGTGTGTGTTGTCGGTGTGTGTGTGTGTTGTCGGTGTGTGTGTGTGTGTGTTGTCGGTGTGTGTGTGTTGTGTGTGTGTGTGTTGTCGGTGTGTGTGTTTGTTGTCGGTGTGTGTGTGTGTGTGTGTTTGTGTTGTCGGTGTGTGTGTGTGTGTGTGTGTTGTGTGTGTGTGTGTTGTCGGTGTGTGTGTGTGTTGTCGGTGTGTGTGTGTGTGTGTTGTCGGTGTGTGTGTGTGTGTGTTGTCGGTGTGTGTGTGTGTGTGTTGTTGGTGTGTGTGTGTGTTGTCGGTGTGTGTGTGTGTGTGTGCGTGTTGTCGCTGTGTGTGTGTGTGTGTTGTCGGTGTGTGTGTGTGTGTTGTCGGTGTGTATGTGTGTGTGTTGTCAGTGTGTGTGTGTGTGTGTTGTCGGTGTGTGTGTGTTTATGTGTTGTCGGTGTGTGTGTGTGTGTTGTCGGTGTGTGTGTGTGTGTTGTCGGTGTGTGTGTGTTTATGTGTTGTCGGTGTGTGTGTGTGTGTGTTGTCGGTGTGTGTGTGTGTGTTGTCGGTGTGTGTGTGTGTGTGTGTGTTGTCGGTGTGTGTGTGTGTGTGTGTGTTGTCGGTGTGTGTGTGTGTGTGTTGTCGGTGTGTGTGTGTTGTCGGTGTGTGTGTGTGTTGTCGGTGTGTTGTCGGTGTGTGTGTGTGTGTTGTCGGTGTGTGTGTGTGTGTTGTTGGTGTGTGTGTGTGTGTGTTGTCGGTGTGTGTGTGTGTGTTGTGTGTGTGTGTGTTGTCGGTGTGTGTGTGTGTTGTCGGTGTGTGTGTGTGTTGTCGGTGTGTGCGTGTGTGTTTTGTCGGTGTGTGTGTGTGTGTGTTGTCGGTGTGTGTGTGTGTGTTGTGTGTGTGTGTGTTGTCGGTGTGTGTGTGTGAGTGTGTGTGTTGTCGGTGTGTGTGTGTGTGTGTGTTGTCGGTGTGTGTGTGTGTGTGTGTTGTCGGTGTGTGTGTGTGTGTTGTCGGTGTGTGTGTGTGTTGTCGGTGTGTGTGTGTGTGTTGTCGGTGTGTGTGTGTGTGTGTTGTCGGTGTGTGTGTGTGTGTTGTCGGTGTGTGTGTGTGTGTGTTGTCGGTGTGTGTGTGTGTGTGTGTTGTCGGTGTGTTTGTGTGTGTGTGTGGTCGGTGTGTGTGTGTGTGTGTTGTCGGTGTGTGTGTGTTGTGTGTGTGTGTGTTGTCGGTGTGTGTTTGTTGTCGGTGTGTGTGTGTGTGTGTGTGTGTGTGTGTTGTCGCTGTGTGTGTGTGTGTGTGTGTTGTCGGTGTGTGTGTGTGTGTTTGTGTTGTCGGTGTGTGTGTGTGTGTGTGTTGTCGGTGTGTGTGTGTGTGTGTGTTGTCGGTGTGTGTGTGTGTGTTGTCGGTGTGTGTGTGTTGTCGGTGTGTGTGTGTGTGTTGTCGGTGTGTTTGTGTGTGTGTGTGGTCGGTGTGTGTGTGTGTGTGTTGTCGGTGTGTGTGTGTGTGTTGTGTGTGTGTGTGTTGTCGGTGTGTGTGTGTGTGTTGTCGGTGTGTGTGTGTGTGTTCTCGGTGTGTTTGTGTGTGTGTGTGGTCGGTGTGTGTGTGTGTGTGTTGTCGGTGTGTGTGTGTTGTGTGTGTGTGTGTTGTCGGTGTGTGTGTGTGTGTTGTCGGTGTGTGTGTGTGTGTGTTGTCGGTGTGTGTGTGTGTTGTCGGTGTGTGTGTGTGTGTGTGTGTTGTCGGTGTGTGTGTGTGTGTGTTGTCGGTGTGTGTGTGTGTGTTGTCAGTGTGTGTGTGTGTGTGTGTGTTGTCGGTGTGTATGTGTGTGTGTTGTCAGTGTGTGTGTGTGTGTGTTGTCGGTGTGTGTGTGTTTATGTGTTGTCGGTGTGTGTGTGTGTGTGTTGTCGGTGTGTGTGTGTGTTGTCGGTGTGTGTGTGTGTGTGTTGTCGGTTTGTGTGTGTGTGTGTGTGTTGTCGGTGTGTGTGTGTGTGTTGTCGGTGTGTGTGTGTGTGTTGTCGGTGTGTGTGTGTGTTGTCGGTGTGTGTGTGTGAGTGTTGTGTGTGTGTTGTCGGTGTGTGTGTGTGTTGTCAGTGTGTGCGTGTGTGTTTTGTCGGTGTGTGTGTGTGTGTGTTGTCGGTGTGTGTGTGTGTGTTGTGTGTGTGTGTGTTGTCGGTGTGTGTGTGTGAGTGTGTGTGTTGTCGGTGTGTGTGTGTGTGTGTGTGTTGTCGGTGTGTGTGTGTGTGTTGTCGGTGTGTGTGTGTGTGTTGTCGGTGTGTGTGTGTTGTCGGTGTGTGTGTGTGTGTGTGTTGTCGGTGTGTATGTGTGTGTGTTGTCAGTGTGTGTGTGTGTGTGTTGTCGGTGTGTGTGTGTTTATGTGTTGTCGGTGTGTGTGTGTGTGTGTTGTCGGTGTGTGTGTGTGTGTTGTCGGTGTGTGTGTGTGTTGTCGGTGTGTGTGTGTGTGTTGTCGGTGTGTGTGTGTGTGTGTGTTGTCGGTGTGTGTGTGTGTGTGTGTGTTGTCGGTGTGTGTGTGTGTGTGTGTTGTCGGTGTGTGTGTGTGTGTGTGTTGTCGGTGTGTGTGTGGGTGTGTGTGTGTTGTGTGTGTGTGTGTTGTCGGTGTGTGTGTGTGTGTGTTGTCGGTGTGTGTGTGTGTGTTGTCGGTGTGTGTGTGTGTGTTGTCGGTGTGTGTGTGTGTGTGTTGTCGGTGTGTGTGTGTTATCGGTGTGTGTGTGTGTGTGTGTGTTGTCGGTGTGTGTGTGTGTGTGTGTGTGTGTGTTGTCGGTGTGTGTGTGTGTGTGTTGTCGGTGTGTGTGTGTGTGTGTGTTGTCGGTGTGTGTGTGTTGTCGGTGTGTGTGTGTGTTGTGGGTGTGTTGTCGGTGTGTGTGTGTGTGTGTGTTGTCGGTGTGTGCGTGTGTGTTTTGTCGGTGTGTGTGTGTGTGTTGTGTGTGTGTGTGTTGTCGGTGTGTGTGTGTGTTGTCGGTGTGTGTGTGTGTGTGTGTGTGTTGTCGGTGTGTGTGTGTGTGTTGTC
Source organism: Salmo salar (assembly GCF_965601325.2). Lineage (NCBI taxonomy): Eukaryota > Metazoa > Chordata > Actinopteri > Salmoniformes > Salmonidae > Salmo > Salmo salar. The sequence continues at coordinate 313,972 of NW_027675558.1, read as the reverse complement.
GGTGTGTGTGTGTGTGTGTGTGTGTTGTCGGTGTGTGTGTGTGTGTTGTCGGTGTGTGTGTGTGTGTTGTCGGTGTGTCTGTGTGTGTGTGTGTGTGTTGTCGGTGTGTGTGTGTGTGTTGTCGGTGTGTGTGTGTGTGTGTGTTGTTGGTGTGTGTGTGTGTGTTGTCGGTGTGTTTGTGTGTGTGTGTTGTCGCTGTGTGTGTGTGTTGTCGGTGTGTGTGTGTGTGTTGTCGGTGTGTGTGTGTGTGTGTGTGTGTTGTCGGTGTGTGTGTGTGTGTTGTCGGTGTGTGTGTGTGTATGTGTTGTCGGTGTGTGTGTGTGTGTTGTCGGTGTGTGTGTGTGTGTTGTCGGTGTGTGTGTGTGTGTTGTCGGTGTGTGTGTGTGTGTTGTCGGTGTGTCTGTGTGTGTGTGTGTGTGTTGTCGGTGTGTGTGTGTGTGTTGTCGGTGTGTGTGTGTGTGTGTGTTGTTGGTGTGTGTGTGTGTGTTGTCGGTGTGTTTGTGTGTGTGTGTTGTCGCTGTGTGTGTGTGTTGTCGGTGTGTGTGTGTGTGTTGCCGGTGTGTGTGTGTGTGTGTGTGTGTTGTCGGTGTGTGTGTGTGTGTTGTCGGTGTGTGTGTGTGTATGTGTTGTCGGTGTGTGTGTGTGTGTGTTGTCGGTGTGTGTGTGTGTGTGTTGTCGGTGTGTGTGTGTGTGTGTTGTCGGTATGTGTGTGTGTGTTGCTGGTGTGTGTGTGTGTGTGTGTTGTCGGTGTGTGTGTGTTGTCGGTGTGTGTGTGTGTGTGTGTGTGTGTGTGTGTGTTGTCGGTGTGTGTGTGTGTGTTGTCGGTGTGTGTGTGTGTGTGTTGTCGGTGTGTGTGTGTGTGTGTTGTCGGTGTGTGTGTGTGTGTGTTGTCGGTGTGTTTGTGTGTGTGTGTGGTCGGTGTGTGTGTGTGTGTGTTGTCGGTGTGTGTGTGTTGTGTGTGTGTGTGTTGTCGGTGTGTGTGTTTGTTGTCGGTGTGTGTGTGTGTGTGTGTGTTGTCGGTGTGTGTGTGTGTGTGTGTGTGTTGTCGGTGTGTGTGTGTGTGTGTGTTTGTGTTGTCGGTGTGTGTGTGTGTGTGTGTGTTGTGTGTGTGTGTGTTGTCGGTGTGTGTGTGTGTTGTCGGTGTGTGTGTGTGTGTGTTGTCGGTGTGTGTGTGTGTGTGTTGTCGGTGTGTGTGTGTGTGTGTTGTTGGTGTGTGTGTGTGTTGTCGGTGTGTGTGTGTGTGTGTGTGTGTTGTCAGTGTGTGTGTGTGTGTTGTCGGTGTGTGTGTGTGTGTGTTGTCGGTGTGTGTGTGTGTGTTGTCGGTGTGTATGTGTGTGTGTTGTCAGTGTGTGTGTGTGTGTGTTGTCGGTGTGTGTGTGTTTATGTGTTGTCGGTGTGTGTGTGTGTGTTGTCGGTGTGTGTGTGTGTGTTGTCGGTGTGTGTGTGTGTGTGTTGTCGGTGTGTGTGTGTGTTGTCGGTGTGTGTGTGTGTGTGTGTGTGTGTTGTGTGTGTGTGTGTGTGTGTGTGTGTTGTGTGTGTGTGTGTTGTCGGTGTGTGTGTGTGTTGTCGGTGTGTGTGTGTGTGTGTTGTCGGTGTGTGTGTGTTGTGTGTGTGTGTGTTGTCGGTGTGTGTGTTTGTTGTCGGTGTGTGTGTGTGTGTGTGTTTGTGTTGTCGGTGTGTGTGTGTGTGTGTGTGTTGTGTGTGTGTGTGTTGTCGGTGTGTGTGTGTGTTGTCGGTGTGTGTGTGTGTGTGTTGTCGGTGTGTGTGTGTGTGTGTTGTCGGTGTGTGTGTGTGTGTGTTGTTGGTGTGTGTGTGTGTTGTCGGTGTGTGTGTGTGTGTGTGCGTGTTGTCGCTGTGTGTGTGTGTGTGTTGTCGGTGTGTGTGTGTGTGTTGTCGGTGTGTATGTGTGTGTGTTGTCAGTGTGTGTGTGTGTGTGTTGTCGGTGTGTGTGTGTTTATGTGTTGTCGGTGTGTGTGTGTGTGTTGTCGGTGTGTGTGTGTGTGTTGTCGGTGTGTGTGTGTTTATGTGTTGTCGGTGTGTGTGTGTGTGTGTTGTCGGTGTGTGTGTGTGTGTTGTCGGTGTGTGTGTGTGTGTGTGTGTTGTCGGTGTGTGTGTGTGTGTGTGTGTTGTCGGTGTGTGTGTGTGTGTGTTGTCGGTGTGTGTGTGTTGTCGGTGTGTGTGTGTGTTGTCGGTGTGTTGTCGGTGTGTGTGTGTGTGTTGTCGGTGTGTGTGTGTGTGTTGTTGGTGTGTGTGTGTGTGTGTTGTCGGTGTGTGTGTGTGTGTTGTGTGTGTGTGTGTTGTCGGTGTGTGTGTGTGTTGTCGGTGTGTGTGTGTGTGTGTTGTCGGTGTGTGCGTGTGTGTTTTGTCGGTGTGTGTGTGTGTGTGTTGTCGGTGTGTGTGTGTGTGTTGTGTGTGTGTGTGTTGTCGGTGTGTGTGTGTGAGTGTGTGTGTTGTCGGTGTGTGTGTGTGTGTGTGTTGTCGGTGTGTGTGTGTGTGTGTGTTGTCGGTGTGTGTGTGTGTGTTGTCGGTGTGTGTGTGTGTTGTCGGTGTGTGTGTGTGTGTTGTCGGTGTGTGTGTGTGTGTGTTGTCGGTGTGTGTGTGTGTGTTGTCGGTGTGTGTGTGTGTGTGTTGTCGGTGTGTGTGTGTGTGTGTGTTGTCGGTGTGTTTGTGTGTGTGTGTGGTCGGTGTGTGTGTGTGTGTGTTGTCGGTGTGTGTGTGTTGTGTGTGTGTGTGTTGTCGGTGTGTGTTTGTTGTCGGTGTGTGTGTGTGTGTGTGTGTGTGTTGTCGCTGTGTGTGTGTGTGTGTGTGTTGTCGGTGTGTGTGTGTGTGTTTGTGTTGTCGGTGTGTGTGTGTGTGTGTGTTGTCGGTGTGTGTGTGTGTGTGTGTTGTCGGTGTGTGTGTGTGTGTTGTCGGTGTGTGTGTGTTGTCGGTGTGTGTGTGTGTGTTGTCGGTGTGTTTGTGTGTGTGTGTGGTCGGTGTGTGTGTGTGTGTGTTGTCGGTGTGTGTGTGTGTGTTGTGTGTGTGTGTGTTGTCGGTGTGTGTGTGTGTGTTGTCGGTGTGTGTGTGTGTGTTCTCGGTGTGTTTGTGTGTGTGTGTGGTCGGTGTGTGTGTGTGTGTGTTGTCGGTGTGTGTGTGTTGTGTGTGTGTGTGTTGTCGGTGTGTGTGTGTGTGTTGTCGGTGTGTGTGTGTGTGTGTTGTCGGTGTGTGTGTGTGTTGTCGGTGTGTGTGTGTGTGTGTGTGTTGTCGGTGTGTGTGTGTGTGTGTTGTCGGTGTGTGTGTGTGTGTTGTCAGTGTGTGTGTGTGTGTGTGTGTTGTCGGTGTGTATGTGTGTGTGTTGTCAGTGTGTGTGTGTGTGTGTTGTCGGTGTGTGTGTGTTTATGTGTTGTCGGTGTGTGTGTGTGTGTGTTGTCGGTGTGTGTGTGTGTTGTCGGTGTGTGTGTGTGTGTGTTGTCGGTTTGTGTGTGTGTGTGTGTGTTGTCGGTGTGTGTGTGTGTGTTGTCGGTGTGTGTGTGTGTGTTGTCGGTGTGTGTGTGTGTTGTCGGTGTGTGTGTGTGAGTGTTGTGTGTGTGTTGTCGGTGTGTGTGTGTGTTGTCAGTGTGTGCGTGTGTGTTTTGTCGGTGTGTGTGTGTGTGTGTTGTCGGTGTGTGTGTGTGTGTTGTGTGTGTGTGTGTTGTCGGTGTGTGAGTGTGTGTGTTGTCGGTGTGTGTGTGTGTGTGTGTGTTGTCGGTGTGTGTGTGTGTGTTGTCGGTGTGTGTGTGTGTGTTGTCGGTGTGTGTGTGTTGTCGGTGTGTGTGTGTGTGTGTGTTGTCGGTGTGTATGTGTGTGTGTTGTCAGTGTGTGTGTGTGTGTGTTGTCGGTGTGTGTGTGTTTATGTGTTGTCGGTGTGTGTGTGTGTGTTGTCGGTGTGTGTGTGTGTGTTGTCGGTGTGTGTGTGTGTGTTGTCGGTGTGTGTGTGTGTGTTGTCGGTGTGTCTGTGTGTGTGTGTGTGTGTTGTCGGTGTGTGTGTGTGTGTTGTCGGTGTGTGTGTGTGTGTGTGTTGTCGGTGTGTGTGTGTGTGTTGTCGGTGTGTTTGTGTGTGTGTGTTGTCGCTGTGTGTGTGTGTTGTCGGTGTGTGTGTGTGTGTTGCCGGTGTGTGTGTGTGTGTGTGTGTGTTGTCGGTGTGTGTGTGTGTGTTGTCGGTGTGTGTGTGTGTATGTGTTGTCGGTGTGTGTGTGTGTGTGTTGTCGGTGTGTGTGTGTGTGTGTTGTCGGTGTGTGTGTGTGTGTGTTGTCGGTATGTGTGTGTGTGTTGCTGGTGTGTGTGTGTGTGTGTGTTGTCGGTGTGTGTGTGTTGTCGGTGTGTGTGTGTGTGTGTGTGTGTGTGTGTGTGTGTTGTCGGTGTGTGTGTGTGTGTTGTCGGTGTGTGTGTGTGTGTGTTGTCGGTGTGTGTGTGTGTGTGTTGTCGGTGTGTGTGTGTGTGTGTTGTCGGTGTGTTTGTGTGTGTGTGTGGTCGGTGTGTGTGTGTGTGTGTTGTCGGTGTGTGTGTGTTGTGTGTGTGTGTGTTGTCGGTGTGTGTGTTTGTTGTCGGTGTGTGTGTGTGTGTGTGTGTTGTCGGTGTGTGTGTGTGTGTGTGTGTGTTGTCGGTGTGTGTGTGTGTGTGTGTTTGTGTTGTCGGTGTGTGTGTGTGTGTGTGTGTTGTGTGTGTGTGTGTTGTCGGTGTGTGTGTGTGTTGTCGGTGTGTGTGTGTGTGTGTTGTCGGTGTGTGTGTGTGTGTGTTGTCGGTGTGTGTGTGTGTGTGTTGTTGGTGTGTGTGTGTGTTGTCGGTGTGTGTGTGTGTGTGTGTGTGTTGTCAGTGTGTGTGTGTGTGTTGTCGGTGTGTGTGTGTGTGTGTTGTCGGTGTGTGTGTGTGTGTTGTCGGTGTGTATGTGTGTGTGTTGTCAGTGTGTGTGTGTGTGTGTTGTCGGTGTGTGTGTGTTTATGTGTTGTCGGTGTGTGTGTGTGTGTTGTCGGTGTGTGTGTGTGTGTTGTCGGTGTGTGTGTGTGTGTGTTGTCGGTGTGTGTGTGTGTGTGTTGTCGGTGTGTGTGTGTGTGTGTTGTCGGTGTGTGTGTGTGTGTGTGTGTTGTCGGTGTGTGTGTGTGTGTGTGTTGTCGGTGTGTGTGTGTTGTCGGTGTGTGTGTGTGTTGTCGGTGTGTTGTCGGTGTGTGTGTGTGTGTTGTCGGTGTGTGTGTGTGTGTTGTTGGTGTGTGTGTGTGTGTGTTGTCGGTGTGTGTGTGTGTGTTGTGTGTGTGTGTGTTGTCGGTGTGTGTGTGTGTTGTCGGTGTGTGTGTGTGTGTGTGTGTTGTCGGTGTGTGTGTGTGTGTGTTGTCGGTGTGTGCGTGTGTGTTTTGTCGGTGTGTGTGTGTGTGTGTTGTCGGTGTGTGTGTGTGTGTGTGTGTTGTCGGTGTGTGTGTGTGTGTTGTCGGTGTGTGTGTGTTGTCGGTGTGTGTGTGTGTGTGTGTTGTCGGTGTGTATGTGTGTGTGTTGTCAGTGTGTGTGTGTGTGTGTTGTCGGTGTGTGTGTGTTTATGTGTTGTCGGTGTGTGTGTGTGTGTTGTCGGTGTGTGTGTGTGTGTTGTCGGTGTGTGTGTGTGTGTGTTGTCGGTGTGTGTGTGTGTGTGTTGTCGGTGTGTGTGTGTGTGTGTGTGTTGTCGGTGTGTGTGTGTGTGTGTGTGTTGTCGGTGTGTGTGTGTGTGTGTTGTCGGTGTGTGTGTGTTGTCGGTGTGTGTGTGTGTTGTCGGTGTGTTGTCGGTGTGTGTGTGTGTGTTGTCGGTGTGTGTGTGTGTGTTGTTGGTGTGTGTGTGTGTGTGTTGTCGGTGTGTGTGTGTGTGTGTGTGTGTGTGTGTGTTGTCGGTGTGTGTGAGTGTGTGTTGTCGGTGTGTGTGTGTGTTGTCGGTGTGTGTGTGTGTTGTCGGTGTGTATGTGTGTGTGTTGTCAGTGTGTGTGTGTGTGTGTGTGTTGTCGGTGTGTGTGTGTGTGTTGTCGGTGTGTGTGTGTGTGTGTTGTCGGTGTCTGTGTGTGTGTTGTCGGTGTGTGTGTGTGTGTTGTCGGTGTGTGTGTTTGTGTGTGTTGCCGGTGTGTGTGTGTTGTCGGTGTGTGTGTGTGTGTGTTGTCGGTGTGTGTGTGTGTGTTGTCGGTGTGTGTGTGTGTGTGTGTGTGTTGTCGGTATGTGTGTGTGTGTTGTCGGTGTGTGTGTGTGTGTTGTCGGTGTGTGTGTGTGTTGTCGGTGTGTGTGTGTGTGTTGTTGGTGTGTGTGTGTGTGTTGTCGGTGTTTGTGTGTGTGTGTTGTCGGTGTGTGTGTGTGTGTGTGTGTGTGTGTTGTCGGTGTGTGTGTGTGTGTTGTCGGTGTGTGTGTGTTGTCGGTGTGTGTGTGTGTGTTGTCGGTGTGTGTTTGTGTGTTGTCGGTGTGTGTGTGTGTTGTCGGTGTGTGTGTGTGTTGTGTGTGTGTGTGTTGTCGGTGTGTGTGTGTGTGTTGTCGGTGTGTGTGTGTGTTGTCGGTGTGTGTGTGTGTGTGTTATCGGTGTCTGTGTGTGTGTTGTCGGTGTGTGTGTGTGTGTTGTCGGTGTGTGTGTGTGTGTGTTGTTGGTGTGTGTGTGTGTGTTGTTGGTGTGTGTGTGTGTGTTGTCGGTGTTTGTGTGTGTTTGTTGTCGTGTGTGTGTGTGTGTGTGTGTGTGTGTGTGTTGTCGGTGTGTGTGTGTGTGTTGTCGGTGTGTGTGTGTGTGTTGGCGGTGTGTGTGTGTGTGTTGTCGGTGTGTATGTGTGTGTGTTGTCAGTGTGTGTGTGTGTGTGTTGTCGGTGTGTGTGTGTTTATGTGTTGTCAGTGTGTGTGTGTGTGTGTTGTCGGTCTGTGTGTGTGTGTGTTGTCGGTGTGTGTGTGTGTTGTCGGTGTGTGTGTGTGTGTTGTCGGTGTGTGTGTGTGTTGTCGGTGTGTATGTGTGTGTGTTGTCAGTGTGTGTGTGTGTGTGTGTGTGTTGTCGGTGTGTGTATGTGTGTTGTCGGTGTGTGTGAGTGTGTGTTGTCGGTGTGTATGTGTGTGTGTTGTCAGTGTGTGTGTGTGTGTGTGTTGTCAGTGTGTGTGTGTTTATGTTTTGTCGGTGTGTGTGTGTGTGTGTTGTCGGTGTGTGTGTGTGTGTGTTGTCGGTGTGTGTGTGTGTGTGTTGTCGGTTTGTGTGTGTGTGTGTGTGTTGTCGGTGTGTGTGTGTGTGTTGTCGGTGTGTGTGTGTGTTGTCGGTGTGTGTGTGTGTGTTGTCGGTGTGTGTGTGTGTGTTGTCAGTGTGTGTGTGTTTATGTTTTGTCGGTGTGTGTGTGTGTGTGTTGTCGGTGTGTGTGTGTGTGTGTTGTCGGTGTGTGTGTGTGTGTGTTGTCGGTTTGTGTGTGTGTGTGTGTGTTGTCGGTGTGTGTGTGTGTGTTGTCGGTGTGTGTGTGTGTTGTCGGTGTGTGTGTGTGTGTTGTCGGTGTGTGTGTGTGTGTTGTCGGTGTGTGTGTGTGTGTGTGTGTGTTGTCGGTGTGTGTGTGTGTGTTGTCGGGGTGTGTGTGGGTGTTGTCGGTGTGTGTGTGTGTGTGTTGTCAGTGTGTGTGTGTGTGTGTTGTTGGTGTGTGTGTGTGTGTTGTCGGTGTTTGTGTGTGTGTGTTGTCGGTGTGTGTGTGTGTGTGTGTGTGTGTGTGTTGTCGGTGTGTGTGTGTGTGTTGTCGGTGTGTGTGTGTGTGTTGGCGGTGTGTGTGTGTGTGTTGTCGGTGTGTATGTGTGTGTGTTGTCAGTGTGTGTGTGTGTGTGTTGTCGGTGTGTGTGTGATTATGTGTTGTCAGTGTGTGTGTGTGTGTGTTGTCGGTGTGTGTGTGTGTTGTCGGTGTGTGTGTGTGTTGTCGGTGTGTGTGTGTGTTGTCGGTGTGTGTGTGTGTTGTCGGTGTGTATGTGTGTGTGTTGTCAGTGTGTGTGTGTGTGTGTGTTGTCGGTGTGTGTGTGTGTGTTGTCGGTGTGTGTGTGTGTTGTCGGTGTGTATGTGTGTGTGTTGTCAGTGTGTGTGTGTGTGTGTGTGTTGTCAGTGTGTGTGTGTTTATGTTTTGTCGGTGTGTGTGTGTGTGTGTTGTCGGTGTGTGTGTGTGTGTGTGTTGTCGGTGTGTGTGTGTGTTGTCGGTGTGTGTGTGTGTGTTGTCGGTGTGTGTGTGTGTGTGTTGTCGGTTTGTGTGTGTGTGTGTGTGTTGTCGGTGTGTGTGTGTGTGTTGTCGGTGTGTGTGTGTGTTGTCGGTGTGTGTGTGTGTGTTGTGTGTGTTTGTTGTCGGTGTGTGTGTGTGTGTGTTGTCGGTGTGTGTGTGTGTGTTGTCGGTGTGTGTGTGTGTGTGTGTTGTCGGTGTGTGTGTGTGTGTTGTGTGTGTGTGTGTTGTCGGTGTGTGTGTGTGTGTTGTCGATGTGTGTGTGTGTGTGTTGTCGGTGTGTGTGTGTGTGTCTTGTGTGTGTGTGTGTTGTCGGTGTGTGTGTGTGTGTTGTTGGTGTGTGTGTGTGTGTTTTGTGTGTGTGTGTGTTGTCGGTGTGTGTGTGTGTGTGTTGTCGGTGTGTGTGTGTGTTGTCGGTGTGTGTGTGTGTGTGTTGTCGGTGTGTGTGTGTGTGTTGTGTGTGTGTGTGTTGTCGGTGTGTGTGTGTGTGTTGTCGATGTGTGTGTGTGTGTGTTGTCGGTGTGTGTGTGTGTGTCTTGTGTGTGTGTGTGTTGTCGGTGTGTGTGTGTGTGTTGTTGGTGTGTGTGTGTGTGTTTTGTGTGTGTGTGTGTTGTCGGTGTGTGTGTGTGTGTTGTCGGTGTGTGTGTGTGTTGTCGGTGTGTGTGTGTGTGTGTTGTCGGTGTGTGTGTGTGTGTTGTCGGTGTGTGTGTGTGTTGTCGGTGTGTGTGTGTGTGTGTTGTCGGTGTCTGTGTGTGTGTTGTCGGTGTGTGTGTGTGTGTTGTCGGTGTGTGTGTGTGTGTTGTCGGTGTGTGTGTGTGTGTGTGTTGTCGGTGTGTGTTTGTGTGTTGTCGGTGTGTGTGTGTGTTGTCGGTGTGTGTGTGTGTTGTCGGTGTGTGTGTGTGTGTGTTGTCGGTGTCTGTGTGTGTGTTGTCGGTGTGTGTGTGTGTGTTGTCGGTGTGTGTGTGTGTGTTGTCGGTGTGTGTGTGTGTGTGTGTTGTCGGTGTGTGTTTGTGTGTTGTCGGTGTGTGTGTGTGTTGTCGGTGTGTGTGTGTGTGTTGTGTGTGTGTGTGTGTTGTCGGTGTGTGTGTGTGTGTTGTCGGTGTGTGTGTGTGTGTTGGCGGTGTGTGTGTGTGTGTTGTCGGTGTGTATGTGTGTGTGTTGTCAGTGTGTGTGTGTGTGTGTGTTGTCGGTGTGTGTGTGATTATGTGTTGTCAGTGTGTGTGTGTGTGTGTTGTCGGTGTGTGTGTGTGTTGTCGGTGTGTGTGTGTGTTGTCGGTGTGTGTGTGTGTTGTCGGTGTGTGTGTGTGTTGTCGGTGTGTATGTGTGTGTGTTGTCAGTGTGTGTGTGTGTGTGTGTTGTCGGTGTGTGTGTGTGTGTTGTCGGTGTGTGTGTGTGTTGTCGGTGTGTATGTGTGTGTGTTGTCAGTGTGTGTGTGTGTGTGTGTGTTGTCAGTGTGTGTGTGTTTATGTTTTGTCGGTGTGTGTGTGTGTGTGTTGTCGGTGTGTGTGTGTGTGTGTGTTGTCGGTGTGTGTGTGTGTTGTCGGTGTGTGTGTGTGTGTTTTCGGTGTGTGTGTGTGTGTGTTGTCGGTTTGTGTGTGTGTGTGTGTGTTGTCGGTGTGTGTGTGTGTGTTGTCGGTGTGTGTGTGTGTTGTCGGTGTGTGTGTGTGTGTTGTGTGTGTTTGTTGTCGGTGTGTGTGTGTGTGTGTTGTCGGTGTGTGTGTGTGTGTTGTCGGTGTGTGTGTGTGTGTGTGTTGTCGGTGTGTGTGTGTGTGTTGTGTGTGTGTGTGTTGTCGGTGTGTGTGTGTGTGTTGTCGATGTGTGTGTGTGTGTGTTGTCGGTGTGTGTGTGTGTGTCTTGTGTGTGTGTGTGTTGTCGGTGTGTGTGTGTGTGTTGTTGGTGTGTGTGTGTGTGTTTTGTGTGTGTGTGTGTTGTCGGTGTGTGTGTGTGTGTGTTGTCGGTGTGTGTGTGTGTTGTCGGTGTGTGTGTGTGTGTGTTGTCGGTGTGTGTGTGTGTGTTGTCGGTGTGTGTGTGTGTTGTCGGTGTGTGTGTGTGTGTGTTGTCGGTGTCTGTGTGTGTGTTGTCGGTGTGTGTGTGTGTGTTGTCGGTGTGTGTGTGTGTGTTGTCGGTGTGTGTGTGTGTGTGTGTTGTCGGTGTGTGTTTGTGTGTTGTCGGTGTGTGTGTGTGTTGTCGGTGTGTGTGTGTGTTGTCGGTGTGTGTGTGTGTGTGTTGTCGGTGTCTGTGTGTGTGTTGTCGGTGTGTGTGTGTGTGTTGTCGGTGTGTGTGTGTGTGTTGTCGGTGTGTGTGTGTGTGTGTGTTGTCGGTGTGTGTTTGTGTGTTGTCGGTGTGTGTGTGTGTTGTCGGTGTGTGTGTGTGTGTTGTGTGTGTGTGTGTGTTGTCGGTGTGTGTGTGTGTGTTGTCAGTGTGTGTGTGTGTGTGTTGTCGGTGTGTGTGTGTGTGTTGTCGGTGTGTGTGTGTGTGTGTTGTCGGTGTGTGTGTGTGTGTGTGTTGTCGGTGTGTGTGTGTGTGTTGTGTGTGTGTGTGTGTTGTCGGTGTGTGTGTGTGTGTTGTCAGTGTGTGTGTGTGTGTGTGTTGTCGGTGTGTGTGTGTGTGTTGTCGGTGTGTGTGTGTGTGTGTTGTCGGTGTGTGTGTGTGTGTGTGTTGTCGGTGTGTGTGTGTGTGTTGCCGGTGTGTGTGTGTGTGTTGTCGTTGTCTGTGTGTGTGTGTTGTCGGTGTGTGTGTGTGTGTTGTCGGTGTGTGTGTGTGTGTGTGTGTGTTGTCGGTGTGTGTGTGTGTGTTGTCGGTGTGTGTGTGTGTGTGTTGTCGGTGTGTGTGTGTGATTGTTGTCGGTGTGTGTGTGTGTGTGTTGTCGGTGTGTGTGTGTTGTCGGTGTGTGTGTTGTCGGTGTGTGTGTGTGTGTGTTGTCGGTGTTTGTGTGTGTGTGTTGTCGGTGTGTGTGTGTGTGTGTGTGTGTTGTCGGTGTGTGTGTGTGTGTGTGTGTTGTCGGTGTGTGTGTGTGTGTTGTCGGTGTGTGTGTGTGTTGTCGGTGTGTATGTGTGTGTGTTGTCAGTGTGTGTGTGTGTGTGTTGTCGGTGTGTGTGTGTTTATGTGTTGTCAGTGTGTGTGTGTGTGTGTTGTCGGTGTGTGTGTGTGTGTGTTGTCGGTGTGTGTGTGTGTTGTCGGTGTGTGTGTGTGTGTTGTCGGTGTGTGTGTGTGTTGTCGGTTTGTGTGTGTGTGTGTGTGTTGTCGGTGTGTGTGTGTGTGTGTTGTCGGTGTGTGTGTGTGTGTGTGTTGTCGGTGTGTGTGTGTGTGTTGTGTGTGTGTGTGTGTTGTCGGTGTGTGTGTGTGTGTTGTCAGTGTGTGTGTGTGTGTGTGTTGTCGGTGTGTGTGTGTGTGTTGTCGGTGTGTGTGTGTGTGTGTTGTCGGTGTGTGTGTGTGTGTGTGTTGTCGGTGTGTGTGTGTGTGTTGCCGGTGTGTGTGTGTGTGTTGTCGTTGTCTGTGTGTGTGTGTTGTCGGTGTGTGTGTGTGTGTTGTCGGTGTGTGTGTGTGTGTGTGTGTGTTGTCGGTGTGTGTGTGTGTGTTGTCGGTGTGTGTGTGTGTGTGTTGTCGGTGTGTGTGTGTGATTGTTGTCGGTGTGTGTGTGTGTGTGTTGTCGGTGTGTGTGTGTTGTCGGTGTGTGTGTTGTCGGTGTGTGTGTGTGTGTGTTGTCGGTGTTTGTGTGTGTGTGTTGTCGGTGTGTGTGTGTGTGTGTGTGTGTTGTCGGTGTGTGTGTGTGTGTGTGTGTTGTCGGTGTGTGTGTGTGTGTTGTCGGTGTGTGTGTGTGTTGTCGGTGTGTATGTGTGTGTGTTGTCAGTGTGTGTGTGTGTGTGTTGTCGGTGTGTGTGTGTTTATGTGTTGTCAGTGTGTGTGTGTGTGTGTTGTCGGTGTGTGTGTGTGTGTGTTGTCGGTGTGTGTGTGTGTTGTCGGTGTGTGTGTGTGTGTTGTCGGTGTGTGTGTGTGTTGTCGGTTTGTGTGTGTGTGTGTGTGTTGTCGGTGTGTGTGTGTGTGTTGTCGGTGTGTGTGTGTGTTGTCGGTGTGTGTGTGTGTGTTGTGTGTGTGTGTCGGTGTGTGTGTGTTGTCGGTGTGTGTGTGTGTGTGTGTGTGTTGTCGGTGTGTGTGTGTGTGTTGTCGGTGTGTGTGTGTGTGTGTGTTGTCAGTGTATGTGTGTGTGTGTGTGTTGTCGGTGTGTGTGTGTGTGTGTGTGTTGTCGGTGTGTGTGTGTGTGAGTGTTGTCGGTGTGTGTGTGTGTGTGTTGTCGGTGTGTGTGTGTGTGTGTGTGTGTGTTGTCGGTGTGTGTGTGTTGTCGGTGTGTGTGTGTGTGTTGTCGGTGTGTGTGTGTGTGTTGTCGGTGTGTGTGTGTGTGTGGTGTCGGTGTGTGTGTGTGTGTGTGTGTGTTGTCGGTGTGTGTGTGTGTGTTGTCGGTGTGTGTGTGTGTGTTGTCGGTGTGTGTGTGTGTGTTGTCGGTGTGTATGTGTGTGTGTTGTCAGTGTGTGTGTGTGTGTGTGTTGTCGGTGTGTGTGTGTTTATGTGTTGTCGGTGTGTGTTTGTGTGTGTTGTCAGTGTGTGTGTGTGTGTGTGTTGTCGGTGTGTGTGTGTGTGTTGTCGGTGTTTGTGTGTGTTGTTGGTTTGTGTGTGTGTGTGTGTGTTGTCGGTGTGTGTGTGTGTGTTGTCGGTGTGTGTGTGTTGTCGGTGTGTGTGTGTGTGTTGTATGTGTGTGTCGGTGTGTGTGTGTGTCGGTGTGTGTGTGTGTGTGTGTTGTCGGTGTGTGTGTGTGTGTGTTGTCGGTGTGTGTGTGTGTGTTGTCAGTGTGTGTGTGTGTGTGTGTGTTGTCGGTGTGTGTGTGTGTGTGTGTGTGTGTTGTCGGTGTGTGTGTGTGTGTGTGTTGTCGGTGTGTGTGTGTGTGTGTTGTCGGTGTGTGTGTGTGTCGGTGTGTGTGTGTGTGTGTGTGTTGTCGGTGTGTGTGTGTGTGTTGTCGGTGTGTATGTGTGTGTGTTGTCAGTGTGTGTGTGTGTGTGTTGTCGGTGTGTGTGTGTTTATGTGTTGTCGGTGTGTGTGTGTGTAAAGTTGTCGGTGTGTGTGTGTGTGTGTGTTGTCGGTGTGTGTGTGTGTTGTCGGTGTGTGTGTGTGTGTTGTCGGTGTGTGTGTGTGTGTGTTGTTGGTTTGTGTGTGTGAGTTGTCGGTGTGTGTGTGTGTGTGTTGTGTGTGTGTGTCGGTGTGTGTGTGTGTCGGTGTGTGTGTGTGTGTGTGTTGTCGGTGTGTGTGTGTGTTGTCGGTGTGTATGTGTGTGTGTTGTCAGTGTGTGTGTGTGTGTTGTCGGTGTGTGTGTGTGTGTGTTGTCGGTGTGTGTGTGTGTGTTGTCGGTGTGTGTGTGTGAGTTGTCGGTGTGTGTGTGTGTGTGTTGTGTGTGTGTGTCGGTGTGTGTGTGTGTCGGTGTGTGTGTGTGTGTGTGTTGTCGGTGTGTGTGTGTGTGTGTTGTCGGTATGTGTGTGTTGTCAGTGTGTGTGTGATTGTGTGTGTGTGTTGTCGGTGTGTGTCTGTGTGTGTGTGTGTTGTCGGTGTGTGTGTGTGTGTGTGTGTGTGTTGTCGGTGTGTGTGTGTTGTCGGTGTGTGTGTGTGTGTGTGTGTGTGTGTTGTCGGTGTGTGTGTGTTGTCGGTGTGTGTGTGTGTGTTGTCGGTGTGTATGTGTGTGTGTTGTCAGTGTGTGTGTGTGTTGTCGGTGTGTGTGTGTTTATGTGTTGTCGGTGTGTGTGTGTGTGTGTTGTCGGTGTGTGTGTGTGTGTGTGTTGTCTTTGTGTGTGTGTGTTGTCGGTGTGTATGTGTGTGTCTGTTGTCGGTGTGTGTGTGTGTGTATTGTTGGTTTGTGTGTGTGTTTGTGTGTTGTCGGTGTGTGTGTGTGAGTTGTCGGTGTGTGTGTGTGTGTGTGTGTTGTGTGTGTGTGTCGGTGTGTGTGTGTGTCGGTGTGTGTGTGTGTGTTGTCAGTGTGTGTGTGTGTGTGTTGTCGGTGTGTGTGTGTGTGTTGTCAGTGTGTGTGTGTGTGTGTGTGTTGTCGGTGTGTGTGTGTGTTGTCGGTGTGTGTGTGTGTGTGTGTGTGTTGTCGGTGTGTGTGTGTTTTCGGTGTGTGTGTGTGTGTTGTCGGTGTGTGTGTGTGTGTTGTCGGTGTGTGTGTGTGTGTGTGTGTGTGTGTTGTCGGTGTGTGTGTGTGTGTGTTGTCGGTGTGTGTGTGTGTTGTCGGTGTGTGTGTTTGTTGTCGGTGTGTATGTGTGTGTGTTGTCAGTGTGTGTGTGTTGTCGGTGTGTGTGTGTGTGTTGTCGGTGTGTGTGTGTGTTGTCGGTGTGTATGTGTGTGTGTTGTCAGTGTGTGTGTGTGTGTTGTCGGTGTGTGTGTGTGTGTTGTCGGTGTGTGTGTGTGTGTTGTCGGTGTGTGTGTGTGTTGTCGGTGTGTGTGTGTTGTCGGTTTGTGTGTGTGTGTGTTGTCGGTTTGTGTGTGTGTGTGTGTGTTGTCGGTGTGTGTGTGTGTGTCGTTGTCGTGTGTGTGTGTGTGTCGGTGTGTGTGTGTGTGTGTGTTGTGTGTGTGTGTTGTCGGTGTGTGTGTGTGTGTGTGTGTTGTCGGTGTGTGTGTGTTGTCGGTGTGTGTGTGTGTGTGTTGTCGGTGTGTGTGTGTGTGTGTTGTCGGTGTGTGTGTGTGTGTTGTCGGTGTGTGTGTGTGTGTTGTGTGTGTGTGTGTTGTCGATGTGTGTGTGTGTGTGTTGTCGGTGTGTGTGTGTGTTGTGTGTGTGTGTGTGTTGTCGGTGTGTGTGTGTGTGTGTGTGTTGTTGGTGTGTGTGTGTGTTGTGTGTGTGTGTGTTGTCAGTGTGTGTGTGTGTGTGTTGTCGGTGTGTGTGTGTGTGTTGTCGGTGTGTGTGTGTGTTGTTGGTTTGTGTGTGTGTGTGTTGTCGGTGTGTGTGTGTGTGTTGTCGGTGTGTGTGTGTGTGTGTTGTCGGTGTGTGTGTGTGTGTTGTGTGTGTGTGTCGGTGTGTGTGTGTGTCGGTGTGTGTGTGTGTGTGTGTTGTCGGTGTGTGTGTGTGTGTGTTGTCGGTGTGTGTGTGTGTGTGTGTTGTCAGTGTGTGTGTGTGTGTGTGTTGTCGGTGTGTGTGTGTGTGTGTGTGTGTTGTCGGTGTGTGTGTGTGTGTGTGTGTGTTGTCGGTGTGTGTGTGTGTGTGTGTTGTCGGTGTGTGTGTGTGTGTGTGTGTGTGTGTGTTGTCGGTGTGTGTGTGTTGTCGGTGTGTGTGTGTGTGTTGTCGGTGTGTATGTGTGTGTGTTGTCAGTGTGTGTGTGTGTGTGTTGTCGGTGTGTGTGTGTTTATGTGTTGTCGGTGTGTGTGTGTGTGTGTTGTCGGTGTGTGTGTGTGTGTGTGTTGTCTTTGTGTGTGTGTGTTGTCGGTGTGTGTGTGTGTGTGTTGTCGGTGTGTGTGTGTGTGTATTGTTGGTTTGTGTGTGTGTGTGTGTGTTGTCGGTGTGTGTGTGTGAGTTGTCGGTGTGTGTGTGTGTGTGTGTTGTGTGTGTGTGTCGGTGTGTGTGTGTGTCGGTGTGTGTGTGTGTGTGTGTGTGTGTTGTCGGTGTGTGTGTGTGAGTTGTCGGTGTGTGTGTGTGTGTGTGTTGTGTGTGTGTGTCGGTGTGTGTGTGTGTCGGTGTGTGTGTGTGTGTTGTCAGTGTGTGTGTGTGTGTGTGTGTTGTCGGTGTGTGTGTGTTGTCAGTGTGTGTGTGTGTGTGTGTGTTGTCGGTGTGTGTGTGTGTGTGTGTGTGTGTTGTCGGTGTGTGTGTGTGTGTGTGTGTTGTCGGTGTGTGTGTGTGTTGTCGGTGTGTGTGTGTGTGTGTGTGTGTGTTGTCGGTGTGTGTGTGTTTTCGGTGTGTGTGTGTGTGTTGTCGGTGTGTGTGTGTGTGTTGTCGGTGTGTGTGTGTGTGTGTGTGTGTGTGTGTGTTGTCGGTGTGTGTGTGTGTGTGTTGTCGGTGTGTGTGTGTGTTGTCGGTGTGTGTGTGTGTTGTCGGTGTGTGTGTGTGTGTGTTGTCGGTGTGTGTGTGTGTGTGTGTTGTGTGTGTGTGTTGTCGGTGTGTGTGTGTGTGTGTGTTGTCGGTGTGTGTGTGTTGTCGGTGTGTGTGTGTGTGTTGTCGGTATGTGTGTGTGTGTGTTGTCGGTGTGTGTGTGTGTGTTGTGTGTGTGTGTGTTGTCGGTGTGTGTGTGTGTGTTGTCGATGTGTGTGTGTGTGTGTTGTCGGTGTGTGTGTGTGTGTGTTGTCGGTGTGTGTGTGTGTGTTGTCGGTGTGTGTGTGTGTGTTGTGTGTGTGTGTGTTGTCGGTGTGTGTGTGTGTGTTGTCGATGTGTGTGTGTGTGTGTTGTCGGTGTGTGTGTGTGTTGTCGGTGTGTGTGTGTGTGTGTGTTGTTGGTGTGTGTGTGTGTTGTGTGTGTGTGTGTTGTCAGTGTGTGTGTGTGTGTGTTGTCTGTCTGTGTGTGTGTGTGTGTTGTCGGTGTGTGTGTGTGTGTGTTGTCGGTGTGTGTGTGTGTGTTGTCGGTGTGTGTGTGTGTTGTCGGTGTGTGTGTGTGTGAGTGTTGTCGGTGTGTGTGTGTTTTCGGTGTGTGTGTGTGTGTTGTCGGTGTGTGTGTGTTTTCGGTGTGTGTGTTTGTTGTCGGTGTGTATGTGTGTGTGTTGTCAGTGTGTGTGTGTGTGTGTGTTGTCGGTGTGTGTGTGTTTTCGGTGTGTGTGTGTGTGTTGTCGGTGTGTGTGTGTGTGTGTGTGTGTGTGTGTGTGTTGTCGGTGTGTGTGTGTGTGTGTTGTCGGTGTGTGTGTGTTGTCGGTGTGTGTGTTTGTTGTCGGTGTGTATGTGTGTGTGTTGTCAGTGTGTGTGTGTGTGTGTGTTGTCGGTGTGTGTGTGTGTGTTGTCGGTGTGTGTGTGTGTTGTCGGTGTGTATGTGTGTGTGTTGTCAGTGTGTGTGTGTGTGTTGTCGGTGTGTGTGTGTGTGTGTTGTCGGTGTGTGTGTGTGTGTTGTCGGTGTGTGTGTGTGTTGTCGGTGTGTGTGTGTTGTCGGTGTGTGTGTGTGTGTGTTGTCGGTTGTGTGTGTGTGTGTGTGTGTTGTCGGTGTGTGTGTGTGTGTTGTCGGTGTGTGTGTGTGTGTGTTGTCGGTGTGTGTGTGTGTGTGTGTTGTGTGTGTGTGTTGTCGGTGTGTGTGTGTGTGTGTGTTGTCGGTGTGTGTGTGTGTTGTCGGTGTGTATGTGTGTGTGTTGTCAGTGTGTGTGTGTGTGTTGTCGGTGTGTGTGTGTGTGTGTTGTCGGTGTGTGTGTGTGTGTTGTCGGTGTGTGTGTGTGTGTGTTGTCGGTGTGTGTGTGTGTGTGTTGTCGGTGTGTGTGTGTGTGTTGTGTGTGTGTGTGTTGTCGGTGTGTGTGTGTGTGTTGTCGATGTGTGTGTGTGTGTGTTGTCGGTGTGTGTGTGTGTGTGTTGTCGGTGTGTGTGTGTGTGTTGTCGGTGTGTGTGTGTGTGTTGTGTGTGTGTGTGTTGTCGGTGTGTGTGTGTGTGTTGTCGATGTGTGTGTGTGTGTGTTGTCGGTGTGTGTGTGTGTTGTCGGTGTGTGTGTGTGTTGTCGGTGTGTGTGTGTGTGTGTGTGTTGTTGGTGTGTGTGTGTGTTGTGTGTGTGTGTGTTGTCAGTGTGTGTGTGTGTGTGTTGTCTGTCTGTGTGTGTGTGTGTGTTGTCGGTGTGTGTGTGTGTGTGTTGTCGGTGTGTGTGTGTGTGTTGTCGGTGTGTGTGTGTGTTGTCGGTGTGTGTGTGTGTGAGTGTTGTCGGTGTGTGTGTGTTGTCGGTGTGTGTGTGTGTGTGTGTTGTGTGTGTGTGTGTTGTCGGTGTGTGTGTGTGTTGTCGGTGTGTGTGTGTGTTGTCGGTGTGTGTGTGTGTGTGTTGTCGGTGTGTGTGTGTGTGTATTGTTGGTTTGTGTGTGTGTGTGTGTGTGTGTTGTCGGTGTGTGTGTGTGAGTTGTCGGTGTGTGTGTTTGTGTGTGTTGTGTGTGTGTGTCGGTGTGTGTGTGTGTCGGTGTGTGTGTGTGTGTTGTCAGTGTGTGTGTGTGTGTGTTGTCGGTGTGTGTGTGTTGTCAGTGTGTGTGTGTGTGTGTGTGTTGTCGGTGTGTGTGTGTGTGTGTGTGTGTGTGTGTTGTCGGTGTGTGTGTGTGTGTGTGTGTTGTCGGTGTGTGTGTGTGTTGTCGGTGTGTGTGTGTGTGTGTTGTCGGTGTGTGTGTGTTATCGGTGTGTGTGTGTGTGTGTTGTCGGTGTGTGTGTGTGTGTGTGTGTTGTCGGTGTGTGTGTGTGTGTTGTCGGTGTGTGTGTGTGTGTGTGTGTTGTCGGTGTGTGTGTGTTGTCGGTGTGTGTGTGTGTGTGTTGTCGGTGTGTTGTTAGTGTGTGTGTGTGTGTGTGTTGTCGGTGTGTGTGTGTGTGTGTTGTCGGTGTGTGTGTGTGTGTTGTGTGTGTGTGTGTTGTCGGTGTGTGTGTGTGTTGTCGGTGTGTGTGTGTGTGTGTTGTCGGTGTGTGTGTGTGTGTGTGTGTTGTTGGTGTGTGTGTGTGTGTGTTGTGTGTGTGTGTGTTGTCGGTGTGTGTGTGTGTTGTCGGTGTGTGTGTGTGTGTGTGTGTTGTCGGTGTGTGTGTGTGTGTTGTGTGTGTGTGTTGTCGATGTGTGTGTGTGTGTGTTGTCGGTGTGTGTGTGTGTTGTGTGTGTGTGTGTTGTCGGTGTGTGTGTGTGTGTGTGTGTTGTTGGTGTGTGTGTGTGTTGTGTGTGTGTGTGTTGTCAGTGTGTGTGTGTGTGTGTTGTTGGTTTGTGTGTGTGTGTGTGTGTTGTCGGTGTGTGTGTGTGTGTTGTCGGTGTGTGTGTGTGTGTGTGTTGTCGGTGTGTGTGTGTGTGTTGTGTGTGTGTGTCGGTGTGTGTGTGTGTCGGTGTGTGTGTGTGTGTGTGTTGTCGGTGTGTGTGTGTGTGTGTTGTCGGTGTGTGTGTGTGTGTTGTCGGTGTGTGTGTGTGTTGTTGGTTTGTGTGTGTGTGTGTGTGTTGTCGGTGTGTGTGTGTGTGTTGTCGGTGTGTGTGTGTGTGTTGTCGGTGTGTGTGTGTGTGTGTTGTGTGTGTGTGTCGGTGTGTGTGTGTGTCGGTGTGTGTGTGTGTGTGTGTAGTCGGTGTGTGTGTGTTGTCGGTGTGTGTGTGTGTGTGTAGTCGGTGTGTGTGTGTGTGTGTTGTCGGTGTGTGTGTGTGTGTGTGTTGTCAGTGTGTGTGTGTGTGTGTGTTGTCGCTGTGTGTGTGTGTGTGTGTTGTCGGTGTGTGTGTGTGTGTGTGTGTGTTGTCGGTGTGTGTGTGTGTGTGTTGTCGGTGTGTGTGTGTTGTCGGTGTGTGTGTGTGTGTTGTCGGTGTGTATGTGTGTGTGTTGTCAGTGTGTGTGTGTGTGTGTTGTCGGTGTGTGTGTGTTTATGTGTTGTCGGTGTGTGTGTGTGTGTGTTGTCGGTGTGTGTGTGTGTGTGTGTTGTCTTTGTGTGTGTGTGTTGTCGGTGTGTGTGTGTGTGTGTTGTCGGTGTGTGTGTGTGTGTATTGTTGGTTTGTGTGTGTGTGTGTGTGTTGTCGGTGTGTGTGTGTGAGTTGTCGGTGTGTGTGTTTGTGTGTGTTGTGTGTGTGTGTCGGTGTGTGTGTGTGTCGGTGTGTGTGTGTGTGTTGTCAGTGTGTGTGTGTGTGTGTTGTCGGTGTGTGTGTGTTGTCAGTGTGTGTGTGTGTGTGTGTGTTGTCGGTGTGTGTGTGTGTGTGTGTGTGTTGTCGGTGTGTGTGTGTGTGTGTGTGTTGTCGGTGTGTGTGTGTGTTGTCGGTGTGTGTGTGTGTGTGTGTGTTGTCGGTGTGTGTGTGTTGTCGGTGTGTGTGTGTGTGTTGTCGGTGTGTGTGTGTGTGTGTGTGTTGTCGGTGTGTGTGTGTTGTCGGTGTGTGTGTGTGTGTGTTGTCGGTGTGTTGTTAGTGTGTGTGTGTGTGTGTGTTGTCGGTGTGTGTGTGTGTGTGTTGTCGGTGTGTGTGTGTGTGTTGTGTGTGTGTGTGTTGTCGGTGTGTGTGTGTGTTGTCGGTGTGTGTGTGTGTGTGTTGTCGGTGTGTGTGTGTGTGTGTGTGTTGTTGGTGTGTGTGTGTGTGTGTTGTGTGTGTGTGTGTTGTCGGTGTGTGTGTGTGTTGTCGGTGTGTGTGTGTGTGTGTGTGTTGTCGGTGTGTGTGTGTGTGTGTTGTCGGTATGTGTGTGTGTGTGTTGTCGGTGTGTGTGTGTGTGTTGTGTGTGTGTGTTGTCGATGTGTGTGTGTGTGTGTTGTCGGTGTGTGTGTGTGTTGTGTGTGTGTGTGTTGTCGGTGTGTGTGTGTGTGTGTGTGTTGTTGGTGTGTGTGTGTGTTGTGTGTGTGTGTGTTGTCAGTGTGTGTGTGTGTGTGTTGTTGGTTTGTGTGTGTGTGTGTGTGTTGTCGGTGTGTGTGTGTGTGTTGTCGGTGTGTGTGTGTGTGTGTGTTGTCGGTGTGTGTGTGTGTGTTGTGTGTGTGTGTCGGTGTGTGTGTGTGTCGGTGTGTGTGTGTGTGTGTGTTGTCGGTGTGTGTGTGTGTGTGTTGTCGGTGTGTGTGTGTGTGTTGTCGGTGTGTGTGTGTGTTGTTGGTTTGTGTGTGTGTGTGTGTGTTGTCGGTGTGTGTGTGTGTGTTGTCGGTGTGTGTGTGTGTGTTGTCGGTGTGTGTGTGTGTGTGTTGTGTGTGTGTGTCGGTGTGTGTGTGTGTCGGTGTGTGTGTGTGTGTGTGTAGTCGGTGTGTGTGTGTTGTCGGTGTGTGTGTGTGTGTGTAGTCGGTGTGTGTGTGTGTGTGTTGTCGGTGTGTGTGTGTGTGTGTGTTGTCAGTGTGTGTGTGTGTGTGTGTTGTCGCTGTGTGTGTGTGTGTGTGTTGTCGGTGTGTGTGTGTGTGTGTGTGTGTTGTCGGTGTGTGTGTGTGTGTGTTGTCGGTGTGTGTGTGTTGTCGGTGTGTGTGTGTGTGTTGTCGGTGTGTATGTGTGTGTGTTGTCAGTGTGTGTGTGTGTGTGTTGTCGGTGTGTGTGTGTTTATGTGTTGTCGGTGTGTGTGTGTGTGTGTTGTCGGTGTGTGTGTGTGTGTGTGTTGTCTTTGTGTGTGTGTGTTGTCGGTGTGTGTGTGTGTGTGTTGTCGGTGTGTGTGTGTGTGTATTGTTGGTTTGTGTGTGTGTGTGTGTGTTGTCGGTGTGTGTGTGTGAGTTGTCGGTGTGTGTGTTTGTGTGTGTTGTGTGTGTGTGTCGGTGTGTGTGTGTGTCGGTGTGTGTGTGTGTGTTGTCAGTGTGTGTGTGTGTGTGTTGTCGGTGTGTGTGTGTTGTCAGTGTGTGTGTGTGTGTGTGTGTTGTCGGTGTGTGTGTGTGTGTGTGTGTGTTGTCGGTGTGTGTGTGTGTGTGTGTGTTGTCGGTGTGTGTGTGTGTTGTCGGTGTGTGTGTGTGTGTGTGTGTTGTCGGTGTGTGTGTGTTGTCGGTGTGTGTGTGTGTGTTGTCGGTGTGTGTGTGTGTGTGTGTGTTGTCGGTGTGTGTGTGTTGTCGGTGTGTGTGTGTGTGTGTTGTCGGTGTGTTGTTAGTGTGTGTGTGTGTGTGTGTTGTCGGTGTGTGTGTGTGTGTGTTGTCGGTGTGTGTGTGTGTGTTGTGTGTGTGTGTGTTGTCGGTGTGTGTGTGTGTTGTCGGTGTGTGTGTGTGTGTGTTGTCGGTGTGTGTGTGTGTGTGTGTGTTGTTGGTGTGTGTGTGTGTGTGTTGTGTGTGTGTGTGTTGTCGGTGTGTGTGTGTGTTGTCGGTGTGTGTGTGTGTGTGTGTGTTGTCGGTGTGTGTGTGTGTGTGTTGTCGGTATGTGTGTGTGTGTGTTGTCGGTGTGTGTGTGTGTGTTGTGTGTGTGTGTTGTCGATGTGTGTGTGTGTGTGTTGTCGGTGTGTGTGTGTGTTGTGTGTGTGTGTGTTGTCGGTGTGTGTGTGTGTGTGTGTGTTGTTGGTGTGTGTGTGTGTTGTGTGTGTGTGTGTTGTCAGTGTGTGTGTGTGTGTGTTGTTGGTTTGTGTGTGTGTGTGTGTGTTGTCGGTGTGTGTGTGTGTGTTGTCGGTGTGTGTGTGTGTGTGTGTTGTCGGTGTGTGTGTGTGTGTTGTGTGTGTGTGTCGGTGTGTGTGTGTGTCGGTGTGTGTGTGTGTGTGTGTTGTCGGTGTGTGTGTGTGTGTGTGTTGTCGGTGTGTGTGTGTGTGTTGTCGGTGTGTGTGTGTGTTGTTGGTTTGTGTGTGTGTGTGTGTGTTGTCGGTGTGTGTGTGTGTGTTGTCGGTGTGTGTGTGTGTGTTGTCGGTGTGTGTGTGTGTGTGTTGTGTGTGTGTGTCGGTGTGTGTGTGTGTCGGTGGGTGTGTGTGTGTGTGTAGTCGGTGTGTGTGTGTTGTCGGTGTGTGTGTGTGTGTGTAGTCGGTGTGTGTGTGTGTGTGTTGTCGGTGTGTGTGTGTGTGTGTGTTGTCAGTGTGTGTGTGTGTGTGTGTTGTCGCTGTGTGTGTGTGTGTGTGTTGTCGGTGTGTGTGTGTGTGTGTGTGTGTTGTCGGTGTGTGTGTGTGTGTGTTGTCGGTGTGTGTGTGTTGTCGGTGTGTGTGTGTGTGTTGTCGGTGTGTATGTGTGTGTGTTGTCAGTGTGTGTGTGTGTGTGTTGTCGGTGTGTGTGTGTTTATGTGTTGTCGGTGTGTGTGTGTGTGTGTTGTCGGTGTGTGTGTGTGTGTGTGTTGTCTTTGTGTGTGTGTGTTGTCGGTGTGTGTGTGTGTGTGTTGTCGGTGTGTGTGTGTGTGTATTGTTGGTTTGTGTGTGTGTGTGTGTGTTGTCGGTGTGTGTGTGTGAGTTGTCGGTGTGTGTGTTTGTGTGTGTTGTGTGTGTGTGTCGGTGTGTGTGTGTGTCGGTGTGTGTGTGTGTGTTGTCAGTGTGTGTGTGTGTGTGTTGTCGGTGTGTGTGTGTTGTCAGTGTGTGTGTGTGTGTGTGTGTTGTCGGTGTGTGTGTGTGTGTGTGTGTGTTGTCGGTGTGTGTGTGTGTGTGTGTGTTGTCGGTGTGTGTGTGTGTTGTCGGTGTGTGTGTGTGTGTGTGTGTGTTGTCGGTGTGTGTGTGTTTTCGGTGTGTGTGTGTGTGTTGTCGGTGTGTTGTTAGTGTGTGTGTGTGTGTGTGTTGTCGGTGTGTGTGTGTGTGTGTTGTCGGTGTGTGTGTGTGTGTTGTGTGTGTGTGTGTTGTCGGTGTGTGTGTGTGTTGTCGGTGTGTGTGTGTGTGTGTTGTCGGTGTGTGTGTGTGTGTGTGTGTTGTTGGTGTGTGTGTGTGTGTGTTGTGTGTGTGTGTGTTGTCGGTGTGTGTGTGTGTTGTCGGTGTGTGTGTGTGTGTGTGTGTTGTCGGTGTGTGTGTGTGTGTGTTGTCGGTATGTGTGTGTGTGTGTTGTCGGTGTGTGTGTGTGTGTTGTGTGTGTGTGTTGTCGATGTGTGTGTGTGTGTGTTGTCGGAGTGTGTGTGTGTTGTGTGTGTGTGTGTTGTCGGTGTGTGTGTGTGTGTGTGTTGTTGGTGTGTGTGTGTGTTGTGTGTGTGTGTGTTGTCAGTGTGTGTGTGTGTGTGTTGTCGGTGTGTGTGTGTGTGTTGTCGGTGTGTGTGTGTGTGTGTTGTCGGTGTGTGTGTGTGTGTGTTGTCGGTGTGTGTGTGTGTGTTGTCGGTGTGTGTGTGTGTTGTTGGTTTGTGTGTGTGTGTGTGTGTTGTCGGTGTGTGTGTGTGTGTTGTCGGTGTGTGTGTGTGTGTGTTGTCGGTGTGTGTGTGTGTGTTGTGTGTGTGTGTCGGTGTGTGTGTGTGTCGGTGTGTGTGTGTGTGTGTTGTCGGTGTGTGTGTGTGTGTGTTGTCGGTGTGTGTGTGTGTGTGTGTTGTCAGTGTGTGTGTGTGTGTGTGTTGTCGCTGTGTGTGTGTGTGTTGTGTGTGTGTGTGTTGTCGGTGTGTGTGTGTGTTGTCGGTGTGTGTGTGTGTGTGTTGTCGGTGTGTGTGTGTGTGTGTGTGTTGTTGGTGTGTGTGTGTGTGTGTTGTGTGTGTGTGTGTTGTCGGTGTGTGTGTGTGTTGTCGGTGTGTGTGTGTGTGTGTGTGTTGTCGGTGTGTGTGTGTGTGTTGTCGGTATGTGTGTGTGTGTGTTGTCGGTGTGTGTGTGTGTGTTGTGTGTGTGTGTTGTCGATGTGTGTGTGTGTGTGTTGTCGGTGTGTGTGTGTGTTGTGTGTGTGTGTGTTGTCGGTGTGTGTGTGTGTGTGTGTGTTGTTGGTGTGTGTGTGTGTTGTGTGTGTGTGTGTTGTCAGTGTGTGTGTGTGTGTGTTGTCGGTGTGTGTGTGTGTGTTGTCGGTGTGTGTGTGTGTTGTTGGTTTGTGTGTGTGTGTGTGTGTTGTCGGTGTGTGTGTGTGTGTTGTCGGTGTGTGTGTGTGTGTGTTGTCGGTGTGTGTGTGTGTGTTGTGTGTGTGTGTCGGTGTGTGTGTGTGTCGGTGTGTGTGTGTGTGTGTGTTGTCGGTGTGTGTGTGTGTGTTGTCGGTGTGTGTGTGTGTGTTGTCGGTGTGTGTGTGTGTTGTTGGTTTGTGTGTGTGTGTGTGTGTTGTCGGTGTGTGTGTGTGTGTTGTCGGTGTGTGTGTGTGTGTGTTGTCGGTGTGTGTGTGTGTGTTGTGTGTGTGTGTCGGTGTGTGTGTGTGTCGGTGTGTGTGTGTGTGTGTTGTCGGTGTGTGTGTGTGTGTGTTGTCGGTGTGTGTGTGTGTGTGTGTTGTCAGTGTGTGTGTGTGTGTGTGTGTTGTCGCTGTGTGTGTGTGTGTGTGTTGTCGGTGTGTGTGTGTGTGTGTGTGTGTTGTCGGTGTGTGTGTGTGTGTGTTGTCGGTGTGTGTGTGTGTGTGTGTGTGTTGTCGGTGTGTGTGTGTTGTCGGTGTGTGTGTGTGTGTGTGTGTGTTGTCGGTGTGTGTGTGTTGTCGGTGTGTGTGTGTGTGTTGTCGGTGTGTATGTGTGTGTGTTGTCAGTGTGTGTGTGTGTGTGTTGTCGGTGTGTGTGTGTTTATGTGTTGTCGGTGTGTGTGTGTGTGTGTTGTCGGTGTGTGTGTGTGTGTGTGTTGTCTTTGTGTGTGTGTGTTGTCGGTGTGTGTGTGTGTGTGTGTTGTCGGTGTGTGTGTGTGTGTATTGTTGGTTTGTGTGTGTGTGTGTGTGTTGTCGGTGTGTGTGTGTGAGTTGTCGGTGTGTGTGTTTGTGTGTGTTGTGTGTGTGTGTCGGTGTGTGTGTGTGTCGGTGTGTGTGTGTGTGTTGTCAGTGTGTGTGTGTGTGTGTTGTCGGTGTGTGTGTGTTGTCAGTGTGTGTGTGTGTGTGTGTGTTGTCGGTGTGTGTGTGTGTGTGTGTGTGTGTTGTCGGTGTGTGTGTGTGTGTGTGTGTTGTCGGTGTGTGTGTGTGTTGTCGGTGTGTGTGTGTGTGTGTGTGTGTTGTCGGTGTGTGTGTGTTTTCGGTGTGTGTGTGTGTGTTGTCGGTGTGTGTGTGTGTGTTGTCGGTGTGTGTGTGTGTGTGTGTGTGTGTGTGTTGTCGGTGTGTGTGTGTGTTGTCGGTGTGTGTGTGTGTTGTCGGTGTGTGTGTTTGTTGTCGGTGTGTATGTGTGTGTGTTGTCAGTGTGTGTGTGTGTGTGTGTTGTCGGTGTGTGTGTGTGTGTTGTCGGTGTGTGTGTGTGTTGTCGGTGTGTATGTGTGTGTGTTCTCAGTGTGTGTGTGTGTGTTGTCGGTGTGTGTGTGTGTGTGTGTTGTCGGTGTGTGTGTGTGTGTTGTCGGTGTGTGTGTGTGTTGTCGGTGTGTGTGTGTTGTCGGTGTGTGTGTGTGTGTGTTGTCGGTTTGTGTGTGTGTGTGTGTGTTGTCGGTGTGTGTGTGTGTTGTCGGTGTGTGTGTGTGTGTGTTGTCGGTGTGTGTGTGTGTGTGTTGTCGGTGTGTGTGTGTGTTGTCGGTGTGTGTGTGTTGTCGGTGTGTGTGTGTGTGTGTTGTCGGTTTGTGTGTGTGTGTGTGTGTTGTCGGTGTGTGTGTGTGTTGTCGGTGTGTGTGTGTGTGTGTTGTCGGTGTGTGTGTGTGTGTTGTCGGTGTGTGTGTGTGTGTTGTGTGTGTGTGTGTTGTCGTTGTGTGTGTGTGTGTTGTCGATGTGTGTGTGTGTGTGTTGTCGGTGTGTGTGTGTGTTGTGTGTGTGTGTGTTGTCGGTGTGTGTGTGTGTGTGTTGTTGGTGTGTGTGTGTGTTGTGTGTGTGTGTGTTGTCAGTGTGTGTGTGTGTGTGTTGTCTGTCTGTGTGTGTGTGTGTGTTGTCGGTGTGTGTGTGTGTGTGTTGTCGGTGTGTGTGTGTGTGTGTGTTGTCAGTGTGTGTGTGTGTGTGTTGTCGGTGTGTGTGTGTTGTCAGTGTGTGTGTGTGTGTGTGTGTGTTGTCGGTGTGTGTGTGTGTGTGTGTGTGTGTTGTCGGTGTGTGTGTGTGTGTGTGTGTTGTCGGTGTGTGTGTGTGTTGTCGGTGTGTGTGTGTGTGTGTGTGTGTTGTCGGTGTGTGTGTGTTTTCGGTGTGTGTGTGTGTGTTGTCGGTGTGTGTGTGTGTGTTGTCGGTGTGTGTGTGTGTGTGTGTGTGTGTGTGTGTTGTCGGTGTGTGTGTGTGTGTGTTGTCGGTGTGTGTGTGTTGTCGGTGTGTGTGTTTGTTGTCGGTGTGTATGTGTGTGTGTTGTCAGTGTGTGTGTGTGTGTGTGTTGTCGGTGTGTGTGTGTGTTGTCGGTGTGTGTGTGTGTGTGTTGTGTGTGTGTGTGTTGTCGGTGTGTGTGTGTGTTGTCGGTGTGTGTGTGTGTTGTCGGTGTGTGTGTGTGTGTGTGTGTGTGTGTGTGTGTGTCGGTGTGTGTGTGTGTTGTCGGTGTGTGTGTGTGTGTGTTGTCGGTGTGTGTGTGTTATCGGTGTGTGTGTGTGTGTGTGTGTTGTCGGTGTGTGTGTGTGTGTTGTCAGTGTGTGTGTGTGTGTGTTGTCGGTGTGTGTGTGTTGTCAGTGTGTGTGTGTGTGTGTGTGTGTTGTCGGTGTGTGTGTGTGTGTGTGTGTGTGTTGTCGGTGTGTGTGTGTGTGTGTGTGTTGTCGGTGTGTGTGTGTGTTGTCGGTGTGTGTGTGTGTGTGTGTGTGTTGTCGGTGTGTGTGTGTTTTCGGTGTGTGTGTGTGTGTTGTCGGTGTGTGTGTGTGTGTTGTCGGTGTGTGTGTGTGTGTGTGTGTGTGTGTGTGTTGTCGGTGTGTGTGTGTGTGTGTTGTCGGTGTGTGTGTGTTGTCGGTGTGTGTGTTTGTTGTCGGTGTGTATGTGTGTGTGTTGTCAGTGTGTGTGTGTGTGTGTGTTGTCGGTGTGTGTGTGTGTGTTGTCGGTGTGTGTGTGTGTTGTCGGTGTGTATGTGTGTGTGTTGTCAGTGTGTGTGTGTGTGTTGTCGGTGTGTGTGTGTGTGTGTTGTCGGTGTGTGTGTGTGTGTTGTCGGTGTGTGTGTGTGTTGTCGGTGTGTGTGTGTTGTCGGTGTGTGTGTGTGTGTGTTGTCGGTTTGTGTGTGTGTGTGTGTGTGTTGTCGGTGTGTGTGTGTGTTGTCGGTGTGTGTGTGTGTGTGTTGTCGGTGTGTGTGTGTGTGTGTGTTGTGTGTGTGTGTTGTCGGTGTGTGTGTGTGTGTGTGTGTTGTCGGTGTGTGTGTGTTGTCGGTGTGTGTGTGTGTGTTGTCGGTGTGTGTGTGTGTGTGTTGTCGGTGTGTGTGTGTGTGTTGTCGGTGTGTGTGTGTGTGTTGTGTGTGTGTGTGTTGTCGGTGTGTGTGTGTGTGTGTTGTCGATGTGTGTGTGTGTGTGTTGTCGGTGTGTGTGTGTGTTGTGTGTGTGTGTGTTGTCGGTGTGTGTGTGTGTGTGTGTGTTGTTGGTGTGTGTGTGTGTTGTGTGTGTGTGTGTTGTCAGTGTGTGTGTGTGTGTGTTGTCTGTCTGTGTGTGTGTGTGTGTTGTAGGTGTGTGTGTGTGTGTGTGTTGTCGGTGTGTGTGTGTGTGTTGTCGGTGTGTGTGTGTGTTGTCGGTGTGTGTGTGTGTGAGTGTTGTCGGTGTGTGTGTGTTGTCGGTGTGTGTGTGTGTGTGTGTGTTGTCGGTGTGTGTGTGTGTTGTTGGTGTGTGTGTGTGTGTTGTCGGTGTGTATGTGTGTGTGTTGTCAGTGTGTGTGTGTGTGTGTTGTCGGTGTGTGTGTGTTTATGTGTTGTCGGTGTGTGTGTGTGTGTGTTGTCGGTGTGTGTGTGTGTGTGTGTTGTCTTTGTGTGTGTGTGTTGTCGGTGTGTGTGTGTGTGTGTTGTCGGTGTGTGTGTGTGTGTATTGTTGGTTTGTGTGTGTGTGTGTGTGTTGTCGGTGTGTGTGTGTGAGTTGTCGGTGTGTGTGTTTGTGTGTGTTGTGTGTGTGTGTCGGTGTGTGTGTGTGTCGGTGTGTGTGTGTGTGTTGTCAGTGTGTGTGTGTGTGTGTTGTCGGTGTGTGTGTGTTGTCAGTGTGTGTGTGTGTGTGTGTGTTGTCGGTGTGTGTGTGTGTGTGTGTGTGTGTTGTCGGTGTGTGTGTGTGTGTGTGTGTTGTCGGTGTGTGTGTGTGTTGTCGGTGTGTGTGTGTGTGTGTGTGTGTTGTCGGTGTGTGTGTGTTTTCGGTGTGTGTGTGTGTGTTGTCGGTGTGTTGTTAGTGTGTGTGTGTGTGTGTGTTGTCGGTGTGTTGTTAGTGTGTGTGTGTGTGTGTGTT
>NW_027675558.1:257500-280000 GCF_965601325.2 Salmo salar | reverse complement strand
TGTGTTGTTGGTGTGTGTGTGTGTGTGTTGTGTGTGTGTGTGTTGTCGGTGTGTATGTGTGTGTGTTGTCAGTGTGTGTGTGTGTGTTGTCGGTGTGTGTGTGTGTGTGTTGTCGGTGTGTGTGTGTGTGTTGTCGGTGTGTGTGTGTGTTGTCGGTGTGTGTGTGTTGTCGGTGTGTGTGTGTGTGTGTTGTCGGTTTGTGTGTGTGTGTGTGTGTGTTGTCGGTGTGTGTGTGTGTTGTCGGTGTGTGTGTGTGTGTTGTCGGTGTGTGTGTGTGTGTGTGTTGTGTGTGTGTGTTGTCGGTGTGTGTGTGTGTGTGTGTGTTGTCGGTGTGTGTGTGTTGTCGGTGTGTGTGTGTGTGTTGTCGGTGTGTGTGTGTGTGTGTGTGTTGTGTGTGTGTGTGTTGTCGGTGTGTGTGTGTGTGTTGTGTGTGTGTGTGTTGTCGGTGTGTGTGTGTGTGTTGTCGGTGTGTGTGTGTGTTGTCGGTGTGTGTGTGTGTGTTGTCGGTGTGTGTGTGTGTGTGTTGTGTGTGTGTGTTGTCGGTGTGTGTGTGTGTGTGTGTGTTGTCGGTGTGTGTGTGTTGTCGGTGTGTGTGTGTGTGTTGTCGGTGTGTGTGTGTGTGTGTTGTCGGTGTGTGTGTGTGTGTTGTCGGTGTGTGTGTGTGTGTTGTGTGTGTGTGTGTTGTCGGTGTGTGTGTGTGTGTTGTCGATGTGTGTGTGTGTGTGTTGTCGGTGTGTGTGTGTGTTGTGTGTGTGTGTGTTGTCGGTGTGTGTGTGTGTGTGTGTGTTGTTGGTGTGTGTGTGTGTTGTGTGTGTGTGTGTTGTCAGTGTGTGTGTGTGTGTGTTGTCTGTCTGTGTGTGTGTGTGTGTTGTAGGTGTGTGTGTGTGTGTGTGTTGTCGGTGTGTGTGTGTGTGTTGTCGGTGTGTGTGTGTGTTGTCGGTGTGTGTGTGTGTGAGTGTTGTCGGTGTGTGTGTGTTGTCGGTGTGTGTGTGTGTGTGTGTTGTGTGTGTGTGTGTTGTCGGTGTGTGTGTGTGTTGTCGGTGTGTGTGTGTGTGTGTGTTGTTGGTGTGTGTGTGTGTTGTGTGTGTGTGTGTTGTCAGTGTGTGTGTGTGTGTGTTGTCGGTGTGTGTGTGTGTGTTGTCGGTGTGTGTGTGTGTTGTTGGTTTGTGTGTGTGTGTGTGTGTTGTCGGTGTGTGTGTGTGTGTTGTCGGTGTGTGTGTGTGTGTGTTGTCGGTGTGTGTGTGTGTGTTGTGTGTGTGTGTCGGTGTGTGTGTGTGTCGGTGTGTGTGTGTGTGTGTGTTGTCGGTGTGTGTGTGTGTGTGTTGTCGGTGTGTGTGTGTGTGTTGTCGGTGTGTGTGTGTGTTGTTGGTTTGTGTGTGTGTGTGTGTGTTGTCGGTGTGTGTGTGTGTGTTGTCGGTGTGTGTGTGTGTGTGTTGTCGGTGTGTGTGTGTGTGTTGTGTGTGTGTGTCGGTGTGTGTGTGTGTCGGTGTGTGTGTGTGTGTGTGTGTTGTCGGTGTGTGTGTGTTGTCGGTGTGTGTGTGTGTGTGTGTTGTCAGTGTGTGTGTGTGTGTGTGTTGTCGGTGTGTGTGTGTGTTGTCGGTGTGTGTGTGTGTGTGTGTGTGTGTGTTGTCGGTGTGTGTGTGTGTTGTCGGTGTGTGTGTGTTGTCGGTGTGTGTGTGTTATCGGTGTGTGTGTGTGTGTGTGTGTTGTCGGTGTGTGTGTGTGTGTTGTCAGTGTGTGTGTGTGTGTGTTGTCGGTGTGTGTGTGTTGTCAGTGTGTGTGTGTGTGTGTTGTCGGTGTGTGTGTGTGTGTGTGTGTGTGTTGTCGGTGTGTGTGTGTTTTCGGTGTGTGTGTGTGTGTTGTCGGTGTGTGTGTGTTGTCGGTGTGTGTGTGTGTGTGTGTGTGTGTGTGTTGTCGGTGTGTGTGTGTGTGTGTTGTCGGTGTGTGTGTGTTGTCGGTGTGTGTGTTTGTTGTCGGTGTGTATGTGTGTGTGTTGTCAGTGTGTGTGTGTGTGTGTGTTGTCGGTGTGTGTGTGTGTGTTGTCGGTGTGTGTGTGTGTTGTCGGTGTGTATGTGTGTGTGTTGTCAGTGTGTGTGTGTGTGTTGTCGGTGTGTGTGTGTGTGTGTTGTCGGTGTGTGTGTGTGTGTTGTCGGTGTGTGTGTGTGTTGTCGGTGTGTGTGTGTTGTCGGTGTGTGTGTGTGTGTGTTGTCGGTTTGTGTGTGTGTGTGTGTGTGTTGTCGGTGTGTGTGTGTGTTGTCGGTGTGTGTGTGTGTGTGTTGTCGGTGTGTGTGTGTGTGTGTGTTGTGTGTGTGTGTTGTCGGTGTGTGTGTGTGTGTGTGTTGTCGGTGTGTGTGTGTTGTCGGTGTGTGTGTGTGTGTTGTCGGTGTGTGTGTGTGTGTGTTGTCGGTGTGTGTGTGTGTGTTGTCGGTGTGTGTGTGTGTGTTGTGTGTGTGTGTGTTGTCGGTGTGTGTGTGTGTGTTGTCGGTGTGTGTGTGTGTTGTGTGTGTGTGTGTTGTGTGTGTGTGTGTTGTCGGTGTGTGTGTGTGTTGTCGGTGTGTGTGTGTGTTGTCGGTGTGTGTGTGTGTGTGTTGTCGGTGTGTGTGTGTTATCGGTGTGTGTGTGTGTGTGTTGTCGGTGTGTGTGTGTGTGTGTGTGTGTTGTCGGTGTGTGTGTGTTGTCGGTGTGTGTGTGTGTGTGTGTGTTGTCGGTGTGTGTGTGTTGTCGGTGTGTGTGTGTGTGTGTTGTCGGTGTGTTGTTAGTGTGTGTGTGTGTGTGTGTTGTCGGTGTGTGTGTGTGTGTGTTGTCGGTGTGTGTGTTTGTG
Source organism: Salmo salar (assembly GCF_965601325.2). NCBI lineage: Eukaryota > Metazoa > Chordata > Actinopteri > Salmoniformes > Salmonidae > Salmo > Salmo salar. The sequence goes on along the minus strand of NW_027675558.1, from coordinate 277,179 downwards.
TTGTGTGTGTCTGTGTTGTCGGTGTGTGTGTGTGTTGTCGGTGTGTGTGTGTGTGTGTTGTCGGTGTGTGTGTGTGTGTGTGTGTTGTTGGTGTGTGTGTGTGTGTGTTGTGTGTGTGTGTGTTGTCGGTGTGTGTGTGTGTTGTCGGTGTGTGTGTGTGTGTGTGTGTTGTCGGTGTGTGTGTGTGTGTGTTGTCGGTATGTGTGTGTGTGTGTTGTCGGTGTGTGTGTGTGTGTTGTGTGTGTGTGTGTTGTCGATGTGTGTGTGTGTGTGTTGTCGGTGTGTGTGTGTGTTGTGTGTGTGTGTGTTGTCGGTGTGTGTGTGTGTGTGTGTGTGTTGTTGGTGTGTGTGTGTGTTGTGTGTGTGTGTGTTGTCAGTGTGTGTATGTGTGTGTTGTCGGTGTGTGTGTGTGTGTTGTCGGTGTGTGTGTGTGTTGTCGGTTTGTGTGTGTGTGTGTGTGTTGTCGGTGTGTGTGTGTGTGTTGTCGGTGTGTGTGTGTGTGTGTTGTCGGTGTGTGTGTGTGTGTTGTGTGTGTGTGTCGGTGTGTGTGTGTGTCGGTGTGTGTGTGTGTGTGTGTTGTCGGTGTGTGTGTGTGTGTGTTGTCGGTGTGTGTGTGTGTGTGTGTGTGTGTTGTCGGTGTGTGTGTGTTGTCGGTGTGTGTGTGTGTGTTGTCGGTGTGTATGTGTGTGTGTTGTCAGTGTGTGTGTGTGTGTGTTGTCGGTGTGTGTGTGTTTATGTGTTGTCGGTGTGTGTGTGTGTGTTGTCGGTGTGTGTGTGTTTATGTGTTGTCGGTGTGTGTGTGTGTGTGTTGTCGGTGTGTGTGTGTGTGTGTGTTGTCTTTGTGTGTGTGTGTTGTCGGTGTGTGTGTGTGTGTGTGTTGTCGGTGTGTGTGTGTGTGTGTGTATTGTTGGTTTGTGTGTGTGTGTGTGTGTTGTCGGTGTGTGTGTGTGAGTTGTCGGTGTGTGTGTTTGTGTGTGTTGTGTGTGTGTGTCGGTGTGTGTGTGTGTCGGTGTGTGTGTGTGTGTTGTCGGTGTGTGTGTGTGTGTGTTGTCGGTGTGTGTGTGTGTGTTGTCGGTGTGTGTGTGTGTTGTTGGTTTGTGTGTGTGTGTGTGTGTTGTCGGTGTGTGTGTGTGTGTTGTCGGTGTGTGAGTGTGTGTGTTGTCGGTGTGTGTGTGTTGTGTGTGTGTGTCGGTGTGTGTGTGTGTCGGTGTGTGTGTGTGTGTGTGTGTTGTCGGTGTGTGTGTGTGTGTGTTGTCGGTGTGTGTGTGTGTGTGTGTGTTGTCAGTGTGTGTGTGTGTGTGTGTTGTCGGTGTGTGTGTGTGTGTGTGTTGTCGGTGTGTGTGTGTGTGTGTGTTGTCGGTGTGTGTGTGTGTGTGTGTGTGTGTGTTGTCGGTGTGTGTGTGTGTGTTGTCGGTGTGTATGTGTGTGTGTTGTCAGTGTGTGTGTGTGTGTGTTGTCGGTGTGTGTGTGTTTATGTGTTGTCGGTGTGTGTGTGTGTGTTGTCGGTGTGTGTGTGTTTATGTGTTGTCGGTGTGTGTGTGTGTGTGTTGTCGGTGTGTGTGTGTGTGTGTGTTGTCTTTGTGTGTGTGTGTTGTCGGTGTGTGTGTGTGTGTGTGTTGTCGGTGTGTGTGTGTGTGTGTGTATTGTTGGTTTGTGTGTGTGTGTGTGTGTTGTCGGTGTGTGTGTGTGAGTTGTCGGTGTGTGTGTTTGTGTGTGTTGTGTGTGTGTGTCGGTGTGTGTGTGTGTCGGTGTGTGTGTGTGTGTTGTCAGTGTGTGTGTGTGTGTGTTGTCGGTGTGTGTGTGTTGTCAGTGTGTGTGTGTGTGTGTGTGTTGTCGGTGTGTGTGTGTGTGTGTGTGTGTGTTGTCGGTGTGTGTGTGTGTGTGTGTGTTGTCGGTGTGTGTGTGTGTTGTCGGTGTGTGTGTGTGTGTGTGTGTGTTGTCGGTGTGTGTGTGTTTTCGGTGTGTGTGTGTGTGTTGTCGGTGTGTGTGTGTGTGTTGTCGGTGTGTGTGTGTGTGTGTGTGTGTGTGTTGTCGGTGTGTGTGTGTGTGTGTTGTCGGTGTGTGTGTGTGTTGTCGGTGTGTGTGTTTGTTGTCGGTGTGTATGTGTGTGTGTTGTCAGTGTGTGTGTGTGTGTGTGTTGTCGGTGTGTGTGTGTGTGTTGTCGGTGTGTGTGTGTGTTGTCGGTGTGTATGTGTGTGTGTTCTCAGTGTGTGTGTGTGTGTTGTCGGTGTGTGTGTGTTGTCGGTGTGTGTGTGTGTGTTGTCGGTGTGTGTGTGTGTTGTCGGTGTGTGTGTGTTGTCGGTGTGTGTGTGTGTGTGTTGTCGGTTTGTGTGTGTGTGTGTGTGTTGTCGGTGTGTGTGTGTGTTGTCGGTGTGTGTGTGTGTGTGTTGTCGGTGTGTGTGTGTGTGTTGTCGGTGTGTGTGTGTGTGTTGTGTGTGTGTGTGTTGTCGGTGTGTGTGTGTGTGTTGTCGATGTGTGTGTGTGTGTGTTGTCGGTGTGTGTGTGTGTTGTGTGTGTGTGTGTTGTCGGTGTGTGTGTGTGTGTGTTGTTGGTGTGTGTGTGTTGTGTGTGTGTGTGTTGTCAGTGTGTGTGTGTGTGTGTTGTCTGTCTGTGTGTGTGTGTGTGTTGTCGGTGTGTGTGTGTGTGTGTTGTCGGTGTGTGTGTGTGTGTTGTCGGTGTGTGTGTGTGTTGTCGGTGTGTGTGTGTGTGAGTGTTGTCGGTGTGTGTGTGTTGTCGGTGTGTGTGTGTGTGTGTGTTGTGTGTGTGTGTGTTGTCGGTGTGTGTGTGTGTTGTCGGTGTGTGTGTGTGTTGTCGGTGTGTGTGTGTGTGTTGTCGGTGTGTGTGTGTGTTGTCGGTGTGTGTGTGTGTGTGTTGTCGGTGTGTGTGTGTTATCGGTGTGTGTGTGTGTGTGTTGTCGGTGTGTGTGTGTGTGTGTTGTCGGTGTGTGTCGGTGTGTGTGTGTTGTCGGTGTGTGTGTGTGTGTGTTGTCGGTGTGTGTGTGTGTGTTGTGTGTGTGTGTGTGTTGTCGGTGTGTGTGTGTGTTGTCGGTGTGTGTGTGTGTGTGTGTGTTGTCGGTGTGTGTGTGTGTGTGTGTGTTGTCGGTGTGTGTGTTGTCGATGTGTGTGTGTGTGTGTTGTCGGTGTGTGTGTGTGTTGTGTGTGTGTGTGTTGTCGGTGTGTGTGTGTGTGTGTTGTTGGTGTGTGTGTGTGTTGTGTGTGTGTGTGTTGTCAGTGTGTGTGTGTGTGTGTTGTCTGTCTGTGTGTGTGTGTGTGTTGTCGGTGTGTGTGTGTGTGTGTTGTCGGTGTGTGTGTGTGTGTTGTCGGTGTGTGTGTGTGTTGTCGGTGTGTGTGTGTGTGAGTGTTGTCGGTGTGTGTGTGTTGTCGGTGTGTGTGTGTGTGTGTTGTGTGTGTGTGTGTTGTCGGTGTGTGTGTGTGTTGTCGGTGTGTGTGTGTGTTGTCGGTGTGTGTGTGTGTGTGTGTGTTGTCGGTGTGTGTGTGTGTTGTCGGTGTGTGTGTGTGTGTGTTGTCGGTGTGTTTGTGTTATCGGTGTGTGTGTGTGTGTGTTGTCGGTGTGTGTGTGTGTGTGTGTGTTGTCGGTGTGTGTGTGTGTGTTGTCGGTGTGTGTGTGTGTGTGTGTGTTGTCGGTGTGTGTGTGTTGTCGGTGTGTGTGTGTGTGTGTTGTCAGTGTGTGTGTGTGTGTTGTGTGTGTGTGTGTTGTCGGTGTGTGTGTGTGTTGTCGGTGTGTGTGTGTGTGTGTGTGTTGTCGGTGTGTGTGTGTGTGTGTGTGTTGTTGGTGTGTGTGTGTGTGTGTTGTGTGTGTGTGTGTTGTCGGTGTGTGTGTGTGTTGTCGGTGTGTGTGTGTGTGTGTGTGTTGTCGGTGTGTGTGTGTGTGTGTTGTCGGTATGTGTGTGTGTGTGTTGTCGGTGTGTGTTTGTGTTGTCGGTGTGTGTGTGTGTGTTGTCGGTGTGTGTGTGTGTTAGTGTTGTCGGTGTGTGTGTGTTGTCAGTGTGTGTGTGTGTGTGTTGTCTGTCTGTGTGTGTGTGTGTGTTGTCGGTGTGTGTGTGTGTGTGTTGTCGGTGTGTGTGTGTGTGTTGTCGGTGTGTGTGTGTGTTGTCGGTGTGTGTGTGTGTGAGTGTTGTCGGTGTGTGTGTGTTGTCGGTGTGTGTGTGTGTTGTCAGTGTGTGTGTTTATGTGTTGTCGGTGTGTGTGTGTGTGTGTTGTCGGTGTGTGTGTGTGTGTGTTGTCGGTGTGTGTGTGTTGTCGGTGTGTGTGTGTGTGTTGTCGGTGTGTGTGTGTGTGTGTTGTCGGTGTGTGTGTGTGTGTTGTCGGTGTGTGTGTGTTGTCGGTGTGTGTGTGTGTTGTCGGTGTGTGTGTGTGTGTTGTGTGTGTGTGTTGTCGGTGTGTGTGTGTGTGTGTGTTGCCGGTGTGTGTGTGTTGTCGGTGTGTGTGTGTGTGTGTTGTCGGTGTGTGTGTGTTGTCGGTGTGTGTGTGTGTGTGTTGTCGGTGTGTGTGTGTGTGTTGTCGGTGTGTGTGTGTGTGTTGTCGGTGTGTGTGTGTGTGTTGTCGGTGTGTGTGTGTGTTGTCGGTGTGTGTGTGTGTTGTGTGTGTGTGTGTTGTCGGTGTGTGTGTGTGTGTTGTCGATGTGTGTGTGTGTGTTGTCGGTGTGTGTGTGTGTGTGTTGTCGGTGTCTGTGTGTGTGTTGTCGGTGTGTGTGTGTGTGTTGTCGGTGTGTGTGTTTGTGTGTGTTGCCGGTGTGTGTGTGTTGTCGGTGTGTGTGTGTGTGTGTTGTCGGTGTGTGTGTGTGTGTTGTCGGTGTGTGTGTGTGTGTGTGTGTGTTGTCGGTGTGTGTGAGTGTGTTGTCGGTGTGTGTGTGTGTGTGTGTTGTCTTTGTGTGTGTGTGTTGTCGGTGTGTGTGTGTGTGTGTTGTCGGTGTGTGTGTGTGTGTATTGTTGGTTTGTGTGTGTGTGTGTGTGTTGTCGGTGTGTGTGTGTGAGTTGTCGGTGTGTGTGTTTGTGTGTGTGTGTCGGTGTGTGTGTGTGTCGGTGTGTGTGTGTGTGTTGTCAGTGTGTGTGTGTGTGTGTTGTCGGTGTGTGTGTGTTGTCAGTGTGTGTGTGTGTGTGTGTGTTGTCGGTGTGTGTGTGTGTGTGTTGTCGGTGTGTGTGTGTGTGTTGTCGGTGTGTGTGTGTGTGTTGTGTGTGTGTGTGTTGTCGGTGTGTGTGTGTGTGTGTTGTCGATGTGTGTGTGTGTGTGTTGTCGGTGTGTGTGTGTGTTGTGTGTGTGTGTGTTGTCGGTGTGTGTGTGTGTGTGTGTGTTGTTGGTGTGTGTGTGTGTTGTGTGTGTGTGTGTTGTCAGTGTGTGTGTGTGTGTGTTGTCTGTCTGTGTGTGTGTGTGTGTTGTAGGTGTGTGTGTGTGTGTGTGTTGTCGGTGTGTGTGTGTGTGTTGTCGGTGTGTGTGTGTGTTGTCGGTGTGTGTGTGTGTGAGTGTTGTCGGTGTGTGTGTGTTGTCGGTGTGTGTGTGTGTGTGTGTTGTGTGTGTGTGTGTTGTCGGTGTGTGTGTGTGTTGTTGGTGTGTGTGTGTGTTGTCGGTGTGTATGTGTGTGTGTTGTCAGTGTGTGTGTGTGTGTTGTCGGTGTGTTTGTGTTTATGTGTTGTCGGTGTGTGTGTGTGTGTGTTGTCGGTGTGTGTGTGTGTGTGTGTTGTCTTTGTGTGTGTGTGTTGTCGGTGTGTGTGTGTGTGTGTTGTCGGTGTGTGTGTGTGTGTATTGTTGGTTTGTGTGTGTGTGTGTGTGTTGTCGGTGTGTGTGTGTGAGTTGTCGGTGTGTGTGTTTGTGTGTGTGTGTCGGTGTGTGTGTGTGTCGGTGTGTGTGTGTGTGTTGTCAGTGTGTGTGTGTGTGTGTTGTCGGTGTGTGTGTGTTGTCAGTGTGTGTGTGTGTGTGTGTGTTGTCGGTGTGTGTGTGTGTGTGTGTGTGTTGTCGGTGTGTGTGTGTGTGTGTGTTGTCGGTGTGTGTGTGTGTTGTCGGTGTGTGTGTGTGTGTGTGTGTGTTGTCGGTGTGTGTGTGTTTTCGGTGTGTGTGTGTGTGTTGTCGGTGTGTTGTTAGTGTGTGTGTGTGTGTGTGTTGTCGGTGTGTGTGTGTGTGTGTTGTCGGTGTGTGTGTGTGTGTTGTGTGTGTGTGTGTTGTCGGTGTGTGTGTGTGTTGTCGGTGTGTGTGTGTGTGTGTTGTCGGTGTGTGTGTGTGTGTGTGTGTTGTTGGTGTGTGTGTGTGTGTGTTGTGTGTGTGTGTGTTGTCGGTGTGTGTGTGTGTTGTCGGTGTGTGTGTGTGTGTGTGTTGTCGGTGTGTGTGTGTGTGTGTTGTCGGTATGTGTGTGTGTGTGTTGTCGGTGTGTGTGTGTGTGTTGTGTGTGTGTGTTGTCGATGTGTGTGTGTGTGTGTTGTCGGTGTGTGTGTGTGTTGTGTGTGTGTGTGTTGTCGGTGTGTGTGTGTGTGTGTGTGTTGTTGGTGTGTGTGTGTGTTGTGTGTGTGTGTGTTGTTGGTGTGTGTGTGTGTTGTGTGTGTGTGTGTTGTCAGTGTGTGTGTGTGTGTGTTGTCGGTGTGTGTGTGTGTGTTGTCGGTGTGTGTGTGTGTTGTTGGTTTGTGTGTGTGTGTGTGTGTTGTCGGTGTGTGTGTGTGTGTTGTCGGTGTGTGTGTGTGTGTGTTGTCGGTGTGTGTGTGTGTGTTGTGTGTGTGTGTCGGTGTGTGTGTGTGTCGGTGTGTGTGTGTGTGTGTGTTGTCGGTGTGTGTGTGTGTGTGTTGTCGGTGTGTGTGTGTGTGTTGTCGGTGTGTGTGTGTGTTGTTGGTTTGTGTGTGTGTGTGTGTGTTGTCGGTGTGTGTGTGTGTGTTGTCGGTGTGTGTGTGTGTGTGTTGTCGGTGTGTGTGTGTGTTGTGTGTGTGTGTGTCGGTGTGTGTGTGTGTCGGTGTGTGTGTGTGTGTGTTGTCGGTGTGTGTGTGTGTGTGTTGTCGGTGTGTGTGTGTGTGTGTGTTGTCAGTGTGTGTGTGTGTGTGTGTTGTCGCTGTGTGTGTGTGTGTTGTGTGTGTGTGTGTTGTCGGTGTGTGTGTGTGTTGTCGGTGTGTGTGTGTGTGTGTTGTCGGTGTGTGTGTGTGTGTGTGTGTTGTTGGTGTGTGTGTGTGTGTGTTGTGTGTGTGTGTGTTGTCGGTGTGTATGTGTGTGTGTTGTCAGTGTGTGTGTGTGTGTTGTCGGTGTGTGTGTGTGTGTGTTGTCGGTGTGTGTGTGTGTGTTGTCGGTGTGTGTGTGTGTTGTCGGTGTGTGTGTGTTGTCGGTGTGTGTGTGTGTGTGTTGTCGGTTTGTGTGTGTGTGTGTGTGTGTTGTCGGTGTGTGTGTGTGTTGTCGGTGTGTGTGTGTGTGTTGTCGGTGTGTGTGTGTGTGTGTGTTGTGTGTGTGTGTTGTCGGTGTGTGTGTGTGTGTGTGTGTTGTCGGTGTGTGTGTGTTGTCGGTGTGTGTGTGTGTGTTGTCGGTGTGTGTGTGTGTGTGTGTGTTGTGTGTGTGTGTGTTGTCGGTGTGTGTGTGTGTGTTGTGTGTGTGTGTGTTGTCGGTGTGTGTGTGTGTGTTGTCGGTGTGTGTGTGTGTTGTCGGTGTGTGTGTGTGTGTTGTCGGTGTGTGTGTGTGTGTGTTGTGTGTGTGTGTTGTCGGTGTGTGTGTGTGTGTGTGTGTTGTCGGTGTGTGTGTGTTGTCGGTGTGTGTGTGTGTGTTGTCGGTGTGTGTGTGTGTGTGTTGTCGGTGTGTGTGTGTGTGTTGTCGGTGTGTGTGTGTGTGTTGTGTGTGTGTGTGTTGTCGGTGTGTGTGTGTGTGTTGTCGATGTGTGTGTGTGTGTGTTGTCGGTGTGTGTGTGTGTTGTGTGTGTGTGTGTTGTCGGTGTGTGTGTGTGTGTGTGTGTTGTTGGTGTGTGTGTGTGTTGTGTGTGTGTGTGTTGTCAGTGTGTGTGTGTGTGTGTTGTCTGTCTGTGTGTGTGTGTGTGTTGTAGGTGTGTGTGTGTGTGTGTGTTGTCGGTGTGTGTGTGTGTGTTGTCGGTGTGTGTGTGTGTTGTCGGTGTGTGTGTGTGTGAGTGTTGTCGGTGTGTGTGTGTTGTCGGTGTGTGTGTGTGTGTGTGTTGTGTGTGTGTGTGTTGTCGGTGTGTGTGTGTGTTGTCGGTGTGTGTGTGTGTGTGTGTTGTTGGTGTGTGTGTGTGTTGTGTGTGTGTGTGTTGTCAGTGTGTGTGTGTGTGTGTTGTCGGTGTGTGTGTGTGTGTTGTCGGTGTGTGTGTGTGTTGTTGGTTTGTGTGTGTGTGTGTGTGTTGTCGGTGTGTGTGTGTGTGTTGTCGGTGTGTGTGTGTGTGTGTTGTCGGTGTGTGTGTGTGTGTTGTGTGTGTGTGTCGGTGTGTGTGTGTGTCGGTGTGTGTGTGTGTGTGTGTTGTCGGTGTGTGTGTGTGTGTGTTGTCGGTGTGTGTGTGTGTGTTGTCGGTGTGTGTGTGTGTTGTTGGTTTGTGTGTGTGTGTGTGTGTTGTCGGTGTGTGTGTGTGTGTTGTCGGTGTGTGTGTGTGTGTGTTGTCGGTGTGTGTGTGTGTGTTGTGTGTGTGTGTCGGTGTGTGTGTGTGTCGGTGTGTGTGTGTGTGTGTGTGTTGTCGGTGTGTGTGTGTTGTCGGTGTGTGTGTGTGTGTGTGTTGTCAGTGTGTGTGTGTGTGTGTGTTGTCGGTGTGTGTGTGTGTTGTCGGTGTGTGTGTGTGTGTGTGTGTGTGTGTTGTCGGTGTGTGTGTGTGTTGTCGGTGTGTGTGTGTTGTCGGTGTGTGTGTGTTATCGGTGTGTGTGTGTGTGTGTGTGTTGTCGGTGTGTGTGTGTGTGTTGTCAGTGTGTGTGTGTGTGTGTTGTCGGTGTGTGTGTGTTGTCAGTGTGTGTGTGTGTGTGTGTGTTGTCGGTGTGTGTGTGTGTGTGTGTGTGTGTTGTCGGTGTGTGTGTGTTTTCGGTGTGTGTGTGTGTGTTGTCGGTGTGTGTGTGTTGTCGGTGTGTGTGTGTGTGTGTGTGTGTGTGTGTTGTCGGTGTGTGTGTGTGTGTGTTGTCGGTGTGTGTGTGTTGTCGGTGTGTGTGTTTGTTGTCGGTGTGTATGTGTGTGTGTTGTCAGTGTGTGTGTGTGTGTGTGTTGTCGGTGTGTGTGTGTGTGTTGTCGGTGTGTGTGTGTGTTGTCGGTGTGTATGTGTGTGTGTTGTCAGTGTGTGTGTGTGTGTTGTCGGTGTGTGTGTGTGTGTGTTGTCGGTGTGTGTGTGTGTGTTGTCGGTGTGTGTGTGTGTTGTCGGTGTGTGTGTGTTGTCGGTGTGTGTGTGTGTGTGTTGTCGGTTTGTGTGTGTGTGTGTGTGTGTTGTCGGTGTGTGTGTGTGTTGTCGGTGTGTGTGTGTGTGTGTTGTCGGTGTGTGTGTGTGTGTGTGTTGTGTGTGTGTGTTGTCGGTGTGTGTGTGTGTGTGTGTTGTCGGTGTGTGTGTGTTGTCGGTGTGTGTGTGTGTGTTGTCGGTGTGTGTGTGTGTGTGTTGTCGGTGTGTGTGTGTGTGTTGTCGGTGTGTGTGTGTGTGTTGTGTGTGTGTGTGTTGTCGGTGTGTGTGTGTGTGTTGTCGGTGTGTGTGTGTGTTGTGTGTGTGTGTGTTGTGTGTGTGTGTGTTGTCGGTGTGTGTGTGTGTTGTCGGTGTGTGTGTGTGTTGTCGGTGTGTGTGTGTGTGTGTTGTCGGTGTGTGTGTGTTATCGGTGTGTGTGTGTGTGTGTTGTCGGTGTGTGTGTGTGTGTGTGTGTGTTGTCGGTGTGTGTGTGTTGTCGGTGTGTGTGTGTGTGTGTGTGTTGTCGGTGTGTGTGTGTTGTCGGTGTGTGTGTGTGTGTGTTGTCGGTGTGTTGTTAGTGTGTGTGTGTGTGTGTGTTGTCGGTGTGTGTGTGTGTGTGTTGTCGGTGTGTGTGTTTGTGTTGTGTGTGTCTGTGTTGTCGGTGTGTGTGTGTGTTGTCGGTGTGTGTGTGTGTGTGTTGTCGGTGTGTGTGTGTGTGTGTGTGTTGTTGGTGTGTGTGTGTGTGTGTTGTGTGTGTGTGTGTTGTCGGTGTGTGTGTGTGTTGTCGGTGTGTGTGTGTGTGTGTGTGTTGTCGGTGTGTGTGTGTGTGTGTTGTCGGTATGTGTGTGTGTGTGTTGTCGGTGTGTGTGTGTGTGTTGTGTGTGTGTGTGTTGTCGGTGTGTGTGTGTGTGTGTGTGTGTTGTTGGTGTGTGTGTGTGTTGTGTGTGTGTGTGTTGTCAGTGTGTGTATGTGTGTGTTGTCGGTGTGTGTGTGTGTGTTGTCGGTGTGTGTGTGTGTTGTCGGTTTGTGTGTGTGTGTGTGTGTTGTCGGTGTGTGTGTGTGTGTTGTCGGTGTGTGTGTGTGTGTGTTGTCGGTGTGTGTGTGTGTGTTGTGTGTGTGTGTCGGTGTGTGTGTGTGTCGGTGTGTGTGTGTGTGTGTGTTGTCGGTGTGTGTGTGTGTGTGTTGTCGGTGTGTGTGTGTGTGTGTGTGTGTGTTGTCGGTGTGTGTGTGTTGTCGGTGTGTGTGTGTGTGTTGTCGGTGTGTATGTGTGTGTGTTGTCAGTGTGTGTGTGTGTGTGTTGTCGGTGTGTGTGTGTTTATGTGTTGTCGGTGTGTGTGTGTGTGTTGTCGGTGTGTGTGTGTTTATGTGTTGTCGGTGTGTGTGTGTGTGTGTTGTCGGTGTGTGTGTGTGTGTGTGTTGTCTTTGTGTGTGTGTGTTGTCGGTGTGTGTGTGTGTGTGTGTTGTCGGTGTGTGTGTGTGTGTGTGTATTGTTGGTTTGTGTGTGTGTGTGTGTGTTGTCGGTGTGTGTGTGTGAGTTGTCGGTGTGTGTGTTTGTGTGTGTTGTGTGTGTGTGTCGGTGTGTGTGTGTGTCGGTGTGTGTGTGTGTGTTGTCGGTGTGTGTGTGTGTGTGTTGTCGGTGTGTGTGTGTGTGTTGTCGGTGTGTGTGTGTGTTGTTGGTTTGTGTGTGTGTGTGTGTGTTGTCGGTGTGTGTGTGTGTGTTGTCGGTGTGTGAGTGTGTGTGTTGTCGGTGTGTGTGTGTTGTGTGTGTGTGTCGGTGTGTGTGTGTGTCGGTGTGTGTGTGTGTGTGTGTGTTGTCGGTGTGTGTGTGTGTGTGTTGTCGGTGTGTGTGTGTGTGTGTGTGTTGTCAGTGTGTGTGTGTGTGTGTGTTGTCGGTGTGTGTGTGTGTGTGTGTTGTCGGTGTGTGTGTGTGTGTGTGTTGTCGGTGTGTGTGTGTGTGTGTGTGTGTGTGTTGTCGGTGTGTGTGTGTGTGTTGTCGGTGTGTATGTGTGTGTGTTGTCAGTGTGTGTGTGTGTGTGTTGTCGGTGTGTGTGTGTTTATGTGTTGTCGGTGTGTGTGTGTGTGTTGTCGGTGTGTGTGTGTTTATGTGTTGTCGGTGTGTGTGTGTGTGTGTTGTCGGTGTGTGTGTGTGTGTGTGTTGTCTTTGTGTGTGTGTGTTGTCGGTGTGTGTGTGTGTGTGTGTTGTCGGTGTGTGTGTGTGTGTGTGTATTGTTGGTTTGTGTGTGTGTGTGTGTGTTGTCGGTGTGTGTGTGTGAGTTGTCGGTGTGTGTGTTTGTGTGTGTTGTGTGTGTGTGTCGGTGTGTGTGTGTGTCGGTGTGTGTGTGTGTGTTGTCAGTGTGTGTGTGTGTGTGTTGTCGGTGTGTGTGTGTTGTCAGTGTGTGTGTGTGTGTGTGTGTTGTCGGTGTGTGTGTGTGTGTGTGTGTGTGTTGTCGGTGTGTGTGTGTGTGTGTGTGTTGTCGGTGTGTGTGTGTGTTGTCGGTGTGTGTGTGTGTGTGTGTGTGTTGTCGGTGTGTGTGTGTTTTCGGTGTGTGTGTGTGTGTTGTCGGTGTGTGTGTGTGTGTTGTCGGTGTGTGTGTGTGTGTGTGTGTGTGTGTTGTCGGTGTGTGTGTGTGTGTGTTGTCGGTGTGTGTGTGTGTTGTCGGTGTGTGTGTTTGTTGTCGGTGTGTATGTGTGTGTGTTGTCAGTGTGTGTGTGTGTGTGTGTTGTCGGTGTGTGTGTGTGTTGTCGGTGTGTGTGTGTGTGTGTTGTCGGTGTGTGTGTGTGTGTTGTCGGTGTGTGTGTGTGTGTTGTGTGTGTGTGTGTTGTCGGTGTGTGTGTGTGTGTTGTCGATGTGTGTGTGTGTGTGTTGTCGGTGTGTGTGTGTGTTGTGTGTGTGTGTGTTGTCGGTGTGTGTGTGTGTGTGTTGTTGGTGTGTGTGTGTTGTGTGTGTGTGTGTTGTCAGTGTGTGTGTGTGTGTGTTGTCTGTCTGTGTGTGTGTGTGTGTTGTCGGTGTGTGTGTGTGTGTGTTGTCGGTGTGTGTGTGTGTGTTGTCGGTGTGTGTGTGTGTTGTCGGTGTGTGTGTGTGTGAGTGTTGTCGGTGTGTGTGTGTTGTCGGTGTGTGTGTGTGTGTGTGTTGTGTGTGTGTGTGTTGTCGGTGTGTGTGTGTGTTGTCGGTGTGTGTGTGTGTTGTCGGTGTGTGTGTGTGTGTTGTCGGTGTGTGTGTGTGTTGTCGGTGTGTGTGTGTGTGTGTTGTCGGTGTGTGTGTGTTATCGGTGTGTGTGTGTGTGTGTTGTCGGTGTGTGTGTGTGTGTGTTGTCGGTGTGTGTGTGTGTGTGTGTTGTCGGTGTGTGTGTGTGTGTTGTCGGTGTGTGTGTGTGTGTGTGTGTTGTCGGTGTGTGTGTGTTGTCGGTGTGTGTGTGTGTGTGTTGTCGGTGTGTGTGTGTGTGTTGTGTGTGTGTGTGTTGTCGGTGTGTGTGTGTGTTGTCGGTGTGTGTGTGTGTGTGTGTGTTGTCGGTGTGTGTGTGTGTGTGTGTGTTGTCGGTGTGTGTGTTGTCGATGTGTGTGTGTGTGTGTTGTCGGTGTGTGTGTGTGTTGTGTGTGTGTGTGTTGTCGGTGTGTGTGTGTGTGTGTTGTTGGTGTGTGTGTGTGTTGTGTGTGTGTGTGTTGTCAGTGTGTGTGTGTGTGTGTTGTCTGTCTGTGTGTGTGTGTGTGTTGTCGGTGTGTGTGTGTGTGTGTTGTCGGTGTGTGTGTGTTGTCGGTGTGTGTGTGTGTTGTCGGTGTGTGTGTGTGTGAGTGTTGTCGGTGTGTGTGTGTTGTCGGTGTGTGTGTGTGTGTGTTGTGTGTGTGTGTGTTGTCGGTGTGTGTGTGTGTTGTCGGTGTGTGTGTGTGTTGTCGGTGTGTGTGTGTGTGTGTGTGTTGTCGGTGTGTGTGTGTGTTGTCGGTGTGTGTGTGTGTGTGTTGTCGGTGTGTTTGTGTTATCGGTGTGTGTGTGTGTGTGTTGTCGGTGTGTGTGTGTGTGTGTGTGTTGTCGGTGTGTGTGTGTGTGTTGTCGGTGTGTGTGTGTGTGTGTGTGTTGTCGGTGTGTGTGTGTTGTCGGTGTGTGTGTGTGTGTGTTGTCAGTGTGTGTGTGTGTGTTGTGTGTGTGTGTGTTGTCGGTGTGTGTGTGTGTTGTCGGTGTGTGTGTGTGTGTGTGTGTTGTCGGTGTGTGTGTGTGTGTGTGTGTTGTTGGTGTGTGTGTGTGTGTGTTGTGTGTGTGTGTGTTGTCGGTGTGTGTGTGTGTTGTCGGTGTGTGTGTGTGTGTGTGTGTTGTCGGTGTGTGTGTGTGTGTGTTGTCGGTATGTGTGTGTGTGTGTTGTCGGTGTGTGTTTGTGTTGTCGGTGTGTGTGTGTGTGTTGTCGGTGTGTGTGTGTGTTAGTGTTGTCGGTGTGTGTGTGTTGTCAGTGTGTGTGTGTGTGTGTTGTCTGTCTGTGTGTGTGTGTGTGTTGTCGGTGTGTGTGTGTGTGTGTTGTCGGTGTGTGTGTGTGTGTTGTCGGTGTGTGTGTGTGTTGTCGGTGTGTGTGTGTGTGAGTGTTGTCGGTGTGTGTGTGTTGTCGGTGTGTGTGTGTGTTGTCAGTGTGTGTGTTTATGTGTTGTCGGTGTGTGTGTGTGTGTGTTGTCGGTGTGTGTGTGTGTGTGTTGTCGGTGTGTGTGTGTTGTCGGTGTGTGTGTGTGTGTTGTCGGTGTGTGTGTGTGTGTGTTGTCGGTGTGTGTGTGTGTGTTGTCGGTGTGTGTGTGTTGTCGGTGTGTGTGTGTGTTGTCGGTGTGTGTGTGTGTGTTGTGTGTGTGTGTTGTCGGTGTGTGTGTGTGTGTGTGTTGCCGGTGTGTGTGTGTTGTCGGTGTGTGTGTGTGTGTGTTGTCGGTGTGTGTGTGTTGTCGGTGTGTGTGTGTGTGTGTTGTCGGTGTGTGTGTGTGTGTTGTCGGTGTGTGTGTGTGTGTTGTCGGTGTGTGTGTGTGTGTTGTCGGTGTGTGTGTGTGTTGTCGGTGTGTGTGTGTGTTGTGTGTGTGTGTGTTGTCGGTGTGTGTGTGTGTGTTGTCGATGTGTGTGTGTGTGTTGTCGGTGTGTGTGTGTGTGTGTTGTCGGTGTCTGTGTGTGTGTTGTCGGTGTGTGTGTGTGTGTTGTCGGTGTGTGTGTTTGTGTGTGTTGCCGGTGTGTGTGTGTTGTCGGTGTGTGTGTGTGTGTGTTGTCGGTGTGTGTGTGTGTGTTGTCGGTGTGTGTGTGTGTGTGTGTTGTCGGTGTGTGTGAGTGTGTTGTCGGTGTGTGTGTGTGTGTTGTCGGTGTGTGTGTGTGTGTGTTGTCGGTGTGTGTGTGTGTGTTGTTGGTGTGTGTGTGTGTGTTGTCGGTGTTTGTGTGTGTGTGTTGTCGGTGTGTGTGTGTGTGTGTGTGTGTGTGTGTGTGTTGTCGGTGTGTGTGTGTGTGTTGTCGGTGTGTGTGTGTTGTCGGTGTGTGTGTGTGTGTTGTCGGTGTGTGTGTGTGTGTTGTCGGTGTGTGTGTGTGTTGTCGGTGTGTGTGTGTGTTGTGTGTGTGTGTGTTGTCGGTGTGTGTGTGTGTGTTGTCGGTGTGTGTGTGTGTTGTCGGTGTGTGTGTGTGTGTGTTGTCGGTGTGTGTGTGTGTGTTGTCGGTGTGTGTTTGTGTGTTGTCGGTGTGTGTGTGTGTGTGTGTGTTGTCGGTGTGTGTGTGTGTGTGTTGTGTGTGTGTGTGTGTTGTCGGTGTGTGTGTGTGTGTGTTGTCAGTGTGTGTGTGTGTGTGTTGTCGGTGTGTGTGTGTGTGTTGTCGGTGTGTGTGTGTGTGTTGTCGGTGTGTGTTTGTGTGTGTTGCCGGTGTGTGTGTGTTGTCGGTGTGTGTGTGTGTGTGTTGTCGGTGTGTGTGTGTGTGTTGTCGGTGTGTGTGTGTGTGTGTGTGTGTTGTTGGTGTGTGTGTGTGTGTGTTGTCGGTGTTTGTGTGTGTTTGTTGTCGGTGTGTGTGTGTGTGTGTGTATGTGTGTTGTCGGTGTGTGTGTGTTGTCGGTGTGTGTGTGTGTGTTGGCGGTGTGTGTGTGTGTGTTGTCGGTGTGTATGTGTGTGTGTTGTCAGTGTGTGTGTGTGTGTGTTGTCGGTGTGTGTGTGTTTATGTGTTGTCAGTGTGTGTGTGTGTGTGTTGTCGGTCTGTGTGTGTGTGTGTTGTCGGTGTGTGTGTGTGTTGTCGGTGTGTGTGTGTGTGTTGTCGGTGTGTGTGTGTGTGTTGTCGGTGTGTGTTGTCGGTGTGTGTGTGTGTGTGTTGTCGGTGTGTGTGAGTGTGTGTTGTCGGTGTGTGTGTGTGTGTTGTCGGTGTGTGTGTGTGTGTTGTCGGTGTGTATGTGTGTGTGTTGTCAGTGTGTGTGTGTGTGTGTGTGTTGTCGGTGTGTGTGTGTGTGTTGTCGGTGTGTGTGTGTGTGTGTGTGTGTTGTCGGTGTGTATGTGTGTGTGTTGTCAGTGTGTGTGTGTGTGTGTGTGTGTTGTCAGTGTGTGTGTTTATGTGTTGTCGGTGTGTGTGTGTGTGTGTTGTCGGTGTGTGTGTGTTGTCGGTGTGTGTGTGTTGTCGGTGTCTGTGTGTGTGTTGTCGGTGTGTGTGTGTGTGTTGTCGGTGTGTGTGTTTGTGTGTGTTGCCGGTGTGTGTGTGTTGTCGGTGTGTGTGTGTGTGTGTGTTGTCGGTGTGTGTGTGTGTGTTGTCGGTGTGTGTGTGTGTGTGTGTTGTCGGTATGTGTGTGTGTGTTGTCGGTGTGTGTGTGTGTGTTGTCGGTGTGTGTGTGTGTGTGTTGTCGGTGTGTGTGTGTGTGTTGTTGGTGTGTGTGTGTGTGTGTTGTCGGTGTTTGTGTGTGTGTGTTGTCGGTGTGTGTGTGTGTGTTGTCGGTGTGTGTGTGTGTGTTGTCGGTGTGTGTGTGTGTTGTGTGTGTGTGTGTTGTCGGTGTGTGTGTGTTGTCGGTGTGTGTGTGTTGTCGGTGTGTGTGTGTGTGTTGTCGGTGTGTGTGTGTGTGTTGTCGGTGTGTGTGTGTGTTGTGTGTGTGTGTGTTGTCGGTGTGTGTGTGTGTGTTGTCGGTGTGTGTGTGTGTTGTCGGTGTGTGTGTGTGTTGTCGGTGTGTGTGTGTGTGTGTTATCGGTGTCTGTGTGTGTGTTGTCGGTGTGTGTGTGTGTGTTGTCGGTGTGTGTGTGTGTGTGTTGTCGGTGTGTGTGTGTGTGTTGTCGGTGTGTGTGTGTGTGTTGTCGGTGTTTGTGTGTGTTTGTTGTCGGTGTGTGTGTGTGTGTGTGTGTGTGTGTTGTCGGTGTGTGTGTGTGTGTTGTCGGTGTGTGTGTGTGTGTGTGTTGGCGGTGTGTGTGTGTGTGTTGTCGGTGTGTATGTGTGTGTGTTGTCAGTGTGTGTGTGTGTGTGTTGTCGGTGTGTGTGTGTTTATGTGTTGTCAGTGTGTGTGTGTGTGTGTTGTCGGTCTGTGTGTGTGTGTGTTGTCGGTGTGTGTGTGTGTTGTCGGTGTGTGTGTGTGTGTTGTCGGTGTGTGTGTGTGTTGTCGGTGTGTATGTGTGTGTGTTGTCAGTGTGTGTGTGTGTGTGTGTGTTGTCGGTGTGTGTGTGTGTGTTGTCGGTGTGTGTGTGTGTGTGTTGTCGGTGTGTATGTGTGTGTGTTGTCAGTGTGTGTGTGTGTGTGTGTTGTCAGTGTGTGTGTGTTTATGTTTTGTCGGTGTTTGTGTGTGTTGTCGGTGTGTGTGTGTGTGTGTGTGTTGTCGGTGTGTGTGTGTGTTGTCGGTGTGTGTGTGTGTGTTGTCGGTGTGTGTGTGTGTGTGTTGTCGGTTTGTGTGTGTGTGTGTGTGTTGTCGGTGTGTGTGTGTGTGTTGTCGGTGTGTGTGTGTGTTGTCGGTGTGTGTGTGTGTGTTGTGTGTGTTTGTTGTCGGTGTGTGTGTGTGTGTGTTGTCGGTGTGTGTGTTGTCGGTGTGTGTGTGTGTGTTGTCGGTGTGTGTGTGTTGTCGGTGTGTGTGTGTGTGTGTGTGTGTTGTCGGTGTGTGTGTGTGTGTTGTCGGTGTGTGTGTGGGTGTTGTCGGTGTGTGTGTGTGTGTGTTGTCAGTGTGTGTGTGTGTGTGTTGTTGGTGTGTGTGTGTGTGTTGTCGGTGTGTGTGTGTGTGTGTTGTCGGTGTGTGTGTGTGTGTGTGTGTGTGTGTGTTGTCGGTGTGTGTGTGTGTGTTGTCGGTGTGTGTGTGTGTGTGTTGGCGGTGTGTGTGTGTGTGTTGTCGGTGTGTATGTGTGTGTGTTGTCAGTGTGTGTGTGTGTGTGTGTTGTCGGTGTGTGTGTGATTATGTGTTGTCAGTGTGTGTGTGTGTGTTGTCGGTGTGTGTGTGTGTTGTCGGTGTGTGTGTGTGTTGTCGGTGTGTGTGTGTGTTGTCGGTGTGTATGTGTGTGTGTTGTCAGTGTGTGTGTGTGTGTGTGTTGTCGGTGTGTGTGTGTGTGTTGTCGGTGTGTGTGTGTGTTGTCGGTGTGTATGTGTGTGTGTTGTCAGTGTGTGTGTGTGTGTGTGTGTTGTCAGTGTGTGTGTGTTTATGTTTTGTCGGTGTGTGTGTGTGTGTGTTGTCGGTGTGTGTGTGTGTGTGTGTTGTCGGTGTGTGTGTGTGTTGTCGGTGTGTGTGTGTGTGTTGTCGGTGTGTGTGTGTGTGTGTTGTCGGTTTGTGTGTGTGTGTGTGTGTTGTCGGTGTGTGTGTGTGTGTTGTCGGTGTGTGTGTGTGTTGTCGGTGTGTGTGTGTGTGTTGTGTGTGTTTGTTGTCGGTGTGTGTGTGTGTGTTGTCGGTGTGTGTGTGTGTGTTGTCGGTGTGTGTGTGTGTGTGTGTGTGGTGTGTGTGTGTGTGTGTGTGTGTGTGTGTTGTCGGTGTGTGTGTGTGTGTGTGTTGTCGATGTGTGTGTGTGTGTGTTGTCGGTGTGTGTGTGTGTGTCTTGTGTGTGTGTGTGTTGTCGGTGTGTGTGTGTGTTGTCGGTGTGTGTGTGTGTGTTGTTGGTGTGTGTGTGTGTGTTTTGTGTGTGTGTGTGTTGTCGGTGTGTGTGTGTGTGTGTTGTCGGTGTGTGTGTGTGTTGTCGGTGTGTGTGTGTGTGTGTTGTCGGTGTGTGTGTGTGTGTTGTCGGTGTGTGTGTGTGTTGTCGGTGTGTGTGTGTGTGTGTTGTCGGTGTCTGTGTGTGTGTTGTCGGTGTGTGTGTGTGTTGTCGGTGTGTGTGTGTGTGTTGTCGGTGTGTGTGTGTGTGTGTGTTGTCGGTGTGTGTTTGTGTGTTGTCGGTGTGTGTGTGTGTTGTCGGTGTGTGTCTGTGTGTTGTGTGTGTGTGTGTGTTGTCGGTGTGTGTGTGTGTGTTGTCAGTGTGTGTGTGTGTGTGTGTGTTGTCGGTGTGTGTGTGTGTGTTGTCGGTGTGTGTGTGTGTGTGTTGTCGGTGTGTGTGTGTGTGTGTGTTGTCGGTGTGTGTGTGTGTGTTGCCGGTGTGTGTGTGTGTGTGTGTTGTCGTTGTCTGTGTGTGTGTGTTGTCGGTGTGTGTGTGTGTGTTGTCGGTGTGTGTGTGTGTGTGTGTGTGTTGTCGGTGTGTGTGTGTGTGTTGTCGGTGTGTGTGTGTGTGTGTTGTCGGTGTGTGTGTGTGATTGTTGTCGGTGTGTGTGTGTGTGTGTTGTCGGTGTGTGTGTGTTGTCGGTGTGTGTGTTGTCGGTGTGTGTGTGTGTGTGTTGTCGGTGTTTGTGTGTGTGTGTTGTCGGTGTGTGTGTGTGTGTTGTCGGTGTGTGTGTGTGTTGTCGGTTTGTATGTGTGTGTGTTGTCAGTGTGTGTGTGTTTATGTGTTGTCGGTGTGTGTGTGTGTTTATGTGTTGTCAGTGTGTGTGTGTGTGTGTTGTCGGTGTGTGTGTGTGTGTGTTGTCGGTGGGTGTGTGTGTTGTCGGTGTGTGTGTGTGTGTTGTCGGTGTGTGTGTGTGTTGTCGGTTTGTGTGTGTGTGTGTGTGTGTGTGTTGTCGGTGTGTGTGTGTGTGTTGTCGGTGTGTGTGTGTGTTGTCGGTGTGTGTGTGTGTGTTGTGTGTGTGTGTCGGTGTGTGTGTGTTGTCGGTGTGTGTGTGTGTGTGTGTGTTGTCGGTGTGTGTGTGTGTGTTGTCGGTGTGTGTGTGTGTGTTGTCAGTGTATGTGTGTGTGTGTGTGTTGTCGGTGTGTGTGTGTGTGTGTGTTGTCAGTGTATGTGTGTGTGTGTGTGTTGTCGGTGTGTGTGTGTGTGTGTGTGTTGTCGGTGTGTGTGTGTGTGTGTGTTGTCGGTGTGTGTGTGTGTGTGTTGTCGGTGTGTGTGTGTGTGTGTGTGTGTGTGTTGTCGGTGTG
>NW_027675558.1:250000-255000 GCF_965601325.2 Salmo salar | reverse complement strand
TGTTGTCGGTGTGTGTGTGTGTGTTGTGTGTGTGTGTGTTGTCGATGTGTGTGTGTGTGTGTTGTCGGTGTGTGTGTGTGTTGTGTGTGTGTGTGTTGTCTTTGTGTGTGTGTGTGTGTGTGTTGTTGGTGTGTGTGTGTGTTGTGTGTGTGTGTGTTGTCAGTGTGTGTGTGTGTGTGTTGTCGGTGTGTGTGTGTGTGTTGTCGGTGTGTGTGTGTGTTGTTGGTTTGTGTGTGTGTGTGTGTGTTGTCGGTGTGTGTGTGTGTGTTGTCGGTGTGTGTGTGTGTGTGTTGTCGGTGTGTGTGTGTGTGTTGTGTGTGTGTGTCGGTGTGTGTGTGTGTCGGTGTGTGTGTGTGTGTGTGTTGTCGGTGTGTGTGTGTGTGTTGTGTGTGTGTGTCGGTGTGTGTGTGTGTCGGTGTGTGTGTGTGTGTGTGTTGTCGGTGTGTGTGTGTTGTCGGTGTGTGTGTGTGTGTGTGTTGTCAGTGTGTGTGTGTGTGTGTGTTGTCGTGTGTGTGTGTGTGTGTGTGTTGTCGGTGTGTGTGTGTGTGTGTTGTCGGTGTGTGTGTGTGTGTGTTGTCGGTGTGTGTGTGTGTGTGTGTGTGTGTGTGTTGTCGGTGTGTGTGTGTTGTCGGTGTGTGTGTGTGTGTTGTCGGTGTGTATGTGTGTGTGTTGTCAGTGTGTGTGTGTGTGTGTTGTCGGTGTGTGTGTTTATGTGTTGTCGGTGTGTGTGTGTGTGTGTTGTCGGTGTGTGTGTGTGTGTGTGTTGTCTTTGTGTGTGTGTGTTGTCGGTGTGTGTGTGTGTGTGTTGTCGGTGTGTGTGTGTGTGTATTGTTGGTTTGTGTGTGTGTGTGTGTGTTGTCGGTGTGTGTGTGTGAGTTGTCGGTGTGTGTGTGTGTGTGTGTTGTGTGTGTGTGTCGGTGTGTGTGTGTGTCGGTGTGTGTGTGTGTGTGTCGGTGTGTGTGTGTGTGTTGTCAGTGTGTGTGTGTGTGTGTTGTCGGTGTGTGTGTGTTGTCAGTGTGTGTGTGTTGTCGGTGTGTGTGTGTGTGTGTGTGTGTTGTCGGTGTGTGTGTGTGTGTGTTGTCGGTGTGTGTGTGTGTGTGTTGTCGGTGTGTGTGTGTGTGTGTGTGTTGTCGGTGTGTGTGTGTTTTCGGTGTGTGTGTGTGTGTTGTCGGTGTGTGTGTGTGTGTTGTCGGTGTGTGTGTGTGTGTTGTCGGTGTGTGTGTGTGTGTGTGTGTGTGTGTGTGTTGTCGGTGTGTGTGTGTGTGTCTTGTCGGTGTGTGTGTGTTGTCGGTGTGTGTGTTTGTTGTCGGTGTGTATGTGTGTGTGTTGTCAGTGTGTGTGTTGTCAGTGTGTGTGTGTGTGTGTGTTGTCGGTGTGTGTGTGTGTGTTGTCGGTGTGTGTGTGTGTTGTCGGTGTGTGTGTGTGTGTTGTCGGTGTGTGTGTGTGTTGTCGGTGTGTATGTGTGTGTGTTGTCAGTGTGTGTGTGTGTGTTGTCGGTGTGTGTGTGTGTGTGTTGTCGGTGTGTGTGTGTGTGTTGTCGGTGTGTGTGTGTGTTGTCGGTGTGTGTGTGTTGTCGGTGTGTGTGTGTGTGTGTTGTCGGTTTGTGTGTGTGTGTGTGTGTGTTGTCGGTGTGTGTGTGTGTTGTCGGTGTGTGTGTGTGTGTGTTGTCGGTGTGTGTGTGTGTGTGTGTTGTGTGTGTGTGTTGTCGGTGTGTGTGTGTGTGTGTGTTGTCGGTGTGTGTGTGTTGTCGGTGTGTGTGTGTGTGTTGTCGGTGTGTGTGTGTGTGTGTTGTCGGTGTGTGTGTGTGTGTTGTCGGTGTGTGTGTGTGTGTTGTGTGTGTGTGTGTTGTCGGTGTGTGTGTGTGTGTTGTCGATGTGTGTGTGTGTGTGTTGTCGGTGTGTGTGTGTGTTGTGTGTGTGTGTGTTGTCGGTGTGTGTGTGTGTGTGTGTGTTGTTGGTGTGTGTGTGTGTTGTGTGTGTGTGTGTTGTCAGTGTGTGTGTGTGTGTGTTGTCTGTCTGTGTGTGTGTGTGTGTTGTCGGTGTGTGTGTGTGTGTTGTCGGTGTGTGTGTGTGTGTTGTCGGTGTGTGTGTGTTGTCGGTGTGTGTGTGTGTGTGTGTTGTGTGTGTGTGTGTTGTCGGTGTGTGTGTGTATTGTCGGTGTGTGTGTGTGTTGTCGGTGTGTGTGTGTGTGTGTTGTCGGTGTGTGTGTGTTATCGGTGTGTGTGTGTGTGTGTTGTCGGTGTGTGTGTGTGTGTTGTCGGTGTGTGTGTGTGTGTTGTCGGTGTGTGTGTGTGTGTGTGTGTTGTCGGTGTGTGTGTGTTGTCGGTGTGTGTGTGTGTGTGTTGTCGGTGTGTTGTTAGTGTGTGTGTGTGTGTGTGTGTTGTCGGTGTGTGTGTGTGTGTGTTGTCGGTGTGTGTGTGTGTGTTGTGTGTGTGTGTTGTCGGTGTGTGTGTGTGTTGTCGGTGTGTGTGTGTGTGTGTTGTCGGTGTGTGTGTGTGTGTGTGTGTTGTTGGTGTGTGTGTGTGTGTGTTGTGTGTGTGTGTGTTGTCGGTGTGTGTGTGTGTTGTCGGTGTGTGTGTGTGTGTGTTGTCGGTGTGTGTGTGTGTGTGTGTGTGTTGTTGGTGTGTGTGTGTGTGTGTTGTGTGTGTGTGTGTTGTCGGTGTGTGTGTGTGTTGTCGGTGTGTGTGTGTGTGTGTTGTCGGTGTGTGTGTGTGTGTGTTGTCGGTATGTGTGTGTGTGTGTTGTCGGTGTGTGTGTGTGTGTTGTGTGTGTGTGTGTTGTCGATGTGTGTGTGTGTGTGTTGTCGGTGTGTGTGTGTGTTGTGTGTGTGTGTGTTGTCGGTGTGTGTGTGTGTGTGTGTGTGTTGTTGGTGTGTGTGTGTGTTGTGTGTGTGTGTGTTGTCAGTGTGTGTGTGTGTGTGTTGTCGGTGTGTGTGTGTGTGTTGTCGGTGTGTGTGTGTGTTGTTGGTTTGTGTGTGTGTGTGTGTGTTGTCGGTGTGTGTGTGTGTGTTGTCGTTGTGTGTGTGTGTGTGTTGTCGGTGTGTGTGTGTGTGTTGTGTGTGTGTGTCGGTGTGTGTGTGTGTCGGTGTGTGTGTGTGTGTTGTCGGTGTGTGTGTGTGTGTTGTCGGTGTGTGTGTGTGTTGTTGGTTTGTGTGTGTGTGTGTGTGTTGTCGGTGTGTGTGTGTGTGTTGTCGTTGTGTGTGTGTGTTGTCGGTGTGTGTGTGTGTGTGTTGTGTGTGTGTGTCGGTGTGTGTGTGTGTCGGTGTGTGTGTGTGTGTGTGTTGTCGGTGTGTGTGTGTGTGTGTTGTCGGTGTGTGTGTGTGTGTTGTCGGTGTGTGTGTGTGTTGTTGGTTTGTGTGTGTGTGTGTGTGTGTTGTCGGTGTGTGTGTGTGTGTTGTCGGTGTGTGTGTGTGTGTGTTGTCGGTGTGTGTGTGTGTGTTGTGTGTGTGTGTGTGTGTGTGTGTGTGTGTGTCGGTGTGTGTGTGTGTGTGTGTTGTCGGTGTGTGTGTGTGTGTGTTGTCGGTGTGTGTGTGTGTGTTGTCAGTGTGTGTGTGTGTGTGTGTTGTCGGTGTGTGTGTGTGTGTGTGTGTTGTCGGTGTGTGTGTGTGTGTGTGTGTGTTGTCGGTGTGTGTGTGTGTGTGTTGTCGGTGTACGTGTGTGTGTGTGTGTGTGTGTTGTCGGTGTGTGTGTGTTGTCGGTGTGTGTGTGTGTGTTGTCGGTGTGTATGTGTGTGTGTTGTCAGTGTGTGTGTGTGTGTGTTGTCGGTGTGTGTGTGTTTATGTGTTGTCGGTGTGTGTGTGTGTATTGTTGGTTTGTGTGTGTGTGTGTGTGTTGTCGGTGTGTGTGTGTGAGTTGTCGGTGTGTGTGTTTGTGTGTGTTGTGTGTGTGTGTCGGTGTGTGTGTGTGTCGGTGTGTGTGTGTGTGTTGTCAGTGTGTGTCTGTGTGTGTGTTGTCGGTGTGTGTGTGTTGTCAGTGTGTGTGTGTGTGTGTGTGTTGTCAGTGTGTGTGTGTGTGTGTGTGTTGTCGGTGTGTGTGTGTGTGTGTGTGTGTGTTGTCGGTGTGTGTGTGTGTGTGTGTGTTGTCGGTGTGTGTGTGTGTTGTCGGTGTGTGTGTGTGTGTGTGTGTGTTGTCGGTGTGTGTGTGTTTTCGGTGTGTGTGTGTGTGTTGTCGGTGTGTGTGTGTGTGTTGTCGGTGTGTGTGTGTGTGTGTGTGTGTGTGTTGTCGGTGTGTGTGTGTGTGTGTTGTCGGTGTGTGTGTTTGTTGTCGGTGTGTATGTGTGTGTGTTGTCAGTGTGTGTGTGTGTGTGTGTTGTCGGTGTGTGTGTGTGTTGTCGGTGTGTATGTGTGTGTGTTGTCAGTGTGTGTGTGTGTTGTCGGTGTGTGTGTGTGTGTGTTGTCGGTGTGTGTGTGTGTGTTGTCGGTGTGTGTGTGTGTTGTCAGTGTGTGTGTGTTGTCGGTGTGTGTGTGTGTGTTTTGTCGGTTTGTGTGTGTGTGTGTGTGTTGTCGGTGTGTGTGTGTGTTGTCGGTGTGTGTGTGTGTTGTCGGTGTGTGTGTGTGTGTGTTGTCGGTGTGTGTGTGTGTGTTGTCGGTGTGTGTGTGTGTGTTGTGTGTGTGTGTGTTGTCGGTGTGTGTGTGTGTGTTGTCGATGTGTGTGTGTGTGTGTTGTCGGTGTGTGTGTGTGTTGTGTGTGTGTGTGTTGTCGGTGTGTGTGTGTGTGTGTTGTTGGTGTGTGTGTGTGTTGTGTGTGTGTGTGTTGTCAGTGTGTGTGTGTGTGTGTTGTCTGTCTGTGTGTGTGTGTGTGTTGTCGGTGTGTGTGTGTGTGTGTTGTCGTTGTGTGTGTGTGTGTTGTCAGTGTGTGTGTGTGTTGTCGGTGTGTGTGTGTGTGTGTTGTCGGTGTGTGTGTGTTGTCGGTGTGTGTGTGTGTTGTCGGTGTGTGTGTGTGTGTGTGTGTGTGTGTGTTGTCGGTGTGTGTGTGTGTTGTCGGTGTGTGTGTGTGTGTGTTG
>NW_027675558.1:185000-235000 GCF_965601325.2 Salmo salar | reverse complement strand
CAGTGTGTGTGTGTGTGTTGTCGGTGTGTGTGTGTGTGTGTTATCGGTGTGTGTGTGTGTGTTGCCGGTGTGTGTGTGTGTGTTGTCGGTGTGTGTGTGTGTGTGTGTGTTGTCGGTGTGTGTGTGTGTGTGTGTTGTCGGTGTGTGTGTGTGTGTTGTCGGTGTGTGTGTGTGTGTGTGTTGTCGCTGTGTGTGTGTGTGGTCGGTGTGTGTGTGTGTGTGTGTTGTCGGTGTGTGTGTGTTGTCGGTGTGGGTGTGTGTGTGTTGTCGGTGTGTGTGTGTGTGTGTGTTGTCGGTGTGTGTGTGTGTGTTGTCGGTGTGTGTGTGTGTGTTGTCGGTGTGTGTGTGTGTGTTGTCGGTGTGTGTGTGTGTTGTCGGTGTGTGTGTGTGTGTGTTGTCGGTGTGTGTGTGTGTGTGTTGTCGGTGTGTGTGTGTGTGTGTTGTCGGTGTGTGTGTGTGTTGTCGGTGTGTGTGTGTGTGCGTGTGTTGTCGGTGTGTGTGTGTGTGTTGTCGGTGTGTGTGTGTGTGTTGTCGGTGTGTGTGTGTGTGTGTGTGTGTTGTCGGTGTGTGTGTGTGTTGTCAGTGTGTGTGTGTGTGTGTTGTCGGTGTGTGTGTGTTTATGTGTTGTCGGTGTGTGTGTGTGTGTGTTGTCGGTGTGTGTGTGTGTGTGTGTGTTGTCGGTGTGTGTGTGTGTTGTTGGTGTGTGTGTGTTGTCTGTGTGTGTGTGTGTGTGTGTTGTCGGTGTGTGTGTGTGTTGTCGGTGTGTGTGTGTGTGATGTCGGTGTGTGTGTGTGTGTGTGTTGTCGGTGTGTGTGTGTGTTGTCGGTGTGTGTGTGTTGTCGGTGTGTGTGTGTGTGTGTTGTCGGTGTGTGTGTGTGTTGTCAGTGTGTGTGTGTGTGTTGTCGGTGTGTGTGTGTGTTGTCGGTTTGTGTGTGTGTGTGTGTGTGTTGTCGGTGTGTGTGTGTGTGTTGTCGGTGTGTGTGTGTGTGTGTGTTGTCGGTGTGTGTGTGTTGTGTGTGTGTGTGTTGTCGGTGTGTGTGTGTGTGTGTGTGTGTTGTCGGTGTGTGTGTGTTGTCGGTGTGTGTGTGTGTGTGTGTGTGTTGTCGGTGTGTGTGTGTTGTCGGTGTGTGTGTGTGTGTGTTGTCAGTGTGTGTGTGTGTTGTCGGTGTGTGTGTGTGTGTGTTATCGGTGTGTGTGTGTGTGTTGCCGGTGTGTGTGTGTGTTGTCGGTGTGTGTGTGTGTGTGTTGTCGGTGTGTGTGTGTGTGTGTTGTCGGTGTGTGTGTGTGTGTTGTCGGTGTGTGTGTGTGTGTGTTGTCGCTGTGTGTGTGTGTGGTCGGTGTGTGTGTGTGTCTATTGTCGGTGTGTGTGTGTGTTGTCGGTGTGTGTGTGTGTGTGTTGTCGGTGTGTGTGTGTGTTGTCGGTGTGTGTGTGTGTGTTGTCGGTGTGTGTGTGTGTGTGTTGTCGGTTTGTGTGTGTGTGTGTGTGTGTTGTCGGTGTGTGTGTGTGTTGTCGGTGTGTGTGTGTGTGTGTGTTGTCGGTGTGTGTGTGTGTGTTGTCGGTGTGTGTGTGTTGTCGGTGTGTGTGTGTGTGTGTGTTGTCGGTGTGTGTGTGTTGTCGGTGTGTGTGTGTGTGTGTGTTGTCAGTGTGTGTGTGTGTGTTATCGGTGTGTGTGTGTGTGTGTTGTCGGTGTGTGTGTGTGTGTTGTCGGTGTGTGTGTGTGTGTGTTGTCGGTGTGTGTGTGTGTGTGTTGTCGGTGTGTGTGTGTGTGTTGTCGGTGTGTGTGTGTTGTCGGTGTGTGTGTGTGTGTTGTCGGTGTGTGTGTGTGTGTGTTGTCGCTGTGTGTGTGTGTGGTCGGTGTGTGTGTGTGTGTGTGTTGTCGGTGTGTGTGTGTTGTCGGTGTGGGTGTGTGTGTGTTGTCGGTGTGTGTGTGTGTGTGTTGTCGGTGTGTGTGTGTGTGTTGTCGGTGTGTGTGTGTGTTGTCGGTGTGTGTGTGTGTTGTCGGTGTGTCGGTGTGTGTGTGTGTGTTGTCGGTGTGTGTGTGTGTGTTGTCGGTGTGTGTGTGTGTGTTGTCGGTGTGTGTGTGTGTGTTGTCGGTGTGTGTGTGTGTTGTCGGTGTGTGTGTGTGTGTGTTGTCGGTGTGTGTGTGTTTATGTGTTGTCGGTGTGTGTGTGTGTGTGTGTTGTCGGTGTGTGTGTGTGTGTGTTGTCGGTGTGTGTGTGTGTTGTTGGTGTGTGTGTGTTGTCTGTGTGTGTGTGTGTGTGTTGTCGGTGTGTGTGTGTGTTGTCGGTGTGTGTGTGTTGTCGGTGTGCGTGTGTGTGTGTGTGTTGTCGGTGTGTATGTGTGTTGTCGGTGTGTGTGTGTGTGTTGTCGGTGTGTGTGTGTGTGTGTTGTCGGTTTGTCTCTGTGTGTGTGTGTGTTGTCGGTGTGTGTGTGTGTGTGTTGTCGGTTTGTCTCTGTGTGTGTGTGTGTTGTCGGTGTGTGTGTGTTGTCGGTGTGTGTGTGTGTGTGTATTGTCGGTGTGTGTGTGTGTTGTGTGTGTGTTGTCGGTGTGTGTGTGTGTGTGTGTGTGTTGTCGGTGTGTGTGTGTTGTCGGTGTGTGTGTGTGTGTGTTGTCAGTGTGTGTGTGTGTGTTGTCGGTGTGTGTGTGTGTGTGTTATCGGTGTGTGTGTGTGTGTGTTGCCGGTGTGTGTGTGTGTGTGTTGTCGGTGTGTGTGTGTGTGTGTTGTCGGTGTGTGTGTGTGTGTGTTGTCGGTGTGTGTGTGTGTGTGTTGTCGGTGTGTGTGTGTGTGTTGTCGGTGTGTGTGTGTGTGTGTTGTCGCTGTGTGTGTGTGTGGTCGGTGTGTGTGTGTGTGTGTCTATTGTCGGTGTGTGTGTGTGTTGTCGGTGTGTGTGTGTGTGTGTTGTCGGTGTGTGTGTGTGTTGTCGGTGTGTGTGTGTGTGTTGTCGGTGTGTGTGTGTGTGTGTTGTCGGTTTGTGTGTGTGTGTGTGTGTGTTGTCGGTGTGTGTGTGTGTTGTCGGTGTGTGCGTGTGTGTGTGTTGTCGGTGTGTGTGTGTTGTCGGTGTGTGTGTGTGTGTGTGTGTGTTGTCGGTGTGTGTGTGTTGTCGGTGTGTGTGTGTGTGTGTGTTGTCAGTGTGTGTGTGTGTGTTGTCGGTGTGTGTGTGTGTGTGTTATCGGTGTGTGTGTGTGTGTTGCCGGTGTGTGTGTGTGTGTTGTCGGTGTGTGTGTGTGTGTGTTGTCGGTGTGTGTGTGTGTGTGTTGTCGGTGTGTGTGTGTGTGTTGTCGGTGTGTGTGTGTTGTCGGTGTGTGTGTGTGTGTTGTCGGTGTGTGAGTGTGTGTGTGTTGTCGGTGTGTGTGTGTTGTCGGTGTGGGTGTGTGTGTGTTGTCGGTGTGTGTGTGTGTGTGTTGTCGGTGTGTGTGTGTGTGTTGTCGGTGTGTGTGTGTGTGTTGTCGGTGTGTGTGTGTGTTGTCGGTGTGTGTGTGTGTTGTCGGTGTGTGTGTGTGTGTGTGTGTGTTGTCGGTGTGTGTGTGTGTGTTGTCGGTGTGTGTGTGTGTGTTGTCGGTGTGTGTGTGTGTGTGTTGTCAGTGTGTGTGTGTGTGTGTTGTCGGTGTGTGTGTGTTTATGTGTTGTCGGTGTGTGTGTGTGTGTGTTGTCGGTGTGTGTGTGTGTGTGTGTTGTCGGTGTGTGTGTGTGTTGTTGGTGTGTGTGTGTTGTCTGTGTGGGTGTGTGTGTGTTGTCGGTGTGTGTGTGTGTTGTCGGTGTGTGTGTGTGTGATGTCGGTGTGTGTGTGTGTGTGTGTTGTCGGTGTGTGTGTGTGTGTGTTGTCGGTGTGTGTGTGTGTGTGTTTGTGTTGTCGGTGTGTGTGTGTGTGTTGTCGGTGTGTGTGTGTGTGTGTTGTCGCTGTGTGTGTGTGTGGTCGGTGTGTGTGTGTGTGTATGTGTCTATTGTCGGTGTGTGTGTGTGTTGTCGGTGTGTGTGTGTGTGTTGTCGGTGTGTGTGTGTGTGTGTGTGTTGTCAGTGTGTGTGTGTGTGTGTGTGTTGTCGGTGTGTGTGTGTTTATGTGTTGTCGGTGTGTTGTCGGTGTGTGTGTGTGTGTGTGTGTGTGTTGTCGGTGTGTGTGTGTTGTCGGTGTGTGTGTGTGTGTGTTGTCGCTGTGTGTGTGTGTGGTCGGTGTGTGTGTGTGTGTGTGTTATCGGTGTGTGTGTGTGTGTTGCCGGTGTGTGTGTGTGTGTTGTCGGTGTGTGTGTGTGTGTGTTGTCGGTGTGTGTGTGTGTGTGTTGTCGGTGTGTGTGTGTGTGTGTGTGTGTTGTCGGTGTGTGTGTGTGTGTTGTCGGTGTGTGTGTGTGTGTGTTGTCGCTGTGTGTGTGTGTGGTCGGTGTGAGTGTGTGTGTGTGTGTTGTCGGTGTGTGTGTGTTGTCGGTGTGGGTGTGTGTGTTGTCGGTGTGTGTGTGTGTGTTGTCGGTGTGTGTGTGTGTGTGTGTGTTGTCGGTGTGTGTGTGTGTTGTCAGTGTGTGTGTGTGTGTGTTGTCGGTGTGTGTGTGTTTATGTGTTGTCGGTGTGTATGTGTGTGTGTTGTCGGTGTGTGTGTGTGTGTGTGTTGTCGGTGTGTGTGTGTGTTGTTGGTGTGTGTGTGTTGTCTGTGTGTGTGTGTGTGTGTGTTGTCGGTGTGTGTGTGTGTTGTCGGTGTGTGTGTGTGTGATGTCGGTGTGTGTGTGTATGTGTGTTGTCGGTGTGTGTGTGTGTTGTCGGTGTGTGTGTGTTGTCGGTGTGTGTGTGTGTGTGTTGTCGGTTTGTGTGTGTGTGTGTGTGTGTTGTCGGTGTGTGTGTGTGTGTTGTGTGTGTGTGTGTTGTCGGTGTGTGTGTGTGTGTGTGTGTGTTGTCGGTGTGTGTGTTTTGTCGGTGTGTGTGTGTGTGTGTGTTGTCAGTGTGTGTGTGTGTGTTGTCGGTGTGTGTGTGTGTTATCGGTGTGTGTGTGTGTGTTGCCGGTGTGTGTGTGTGTTGTCGGTGTGTGTGTGTGTGTGTTGTCGGTGTGTGTGTGTGTGTGTTGTCGGTGTGTGTGTGTGTGTTGTCGGTGTGTGTGTGTGTGTTGTCGGTGTGTGTGTGTGTGTGTTGTCGCTGTGTGTGTGTGTGGTCGGTGTGTGTGTGTGTGTGTCTATTGTCGGTGTGTGTGTGTGTTGTCGGTGTGTGTGTGTGTGTGTTGTCGGTGTGTGTGTGTGTGTGTTGTCGGTGTGTGTGTGTGTGTGTTGTGTGTGTGTGTGTTGTCGGTGTGTGTGTGTGTGTTGTCGGTGTGTGTGTGTGTGTGTTGTCGGTGTGTGTGTGTGTGTGTGTGTTGCCGGTGTGTGTGTGTGTGTTGTCGGTGTGTGTGTGTGTGTGTTGTCGGTGTGTGTGTGTTGTCGGTATGTGTGTGTGTGTTGTCGGTGTGTGTGTGTGTGTGTTGTCGGTGTGTGTGTGTGTGTGTTGTCGGTGTGTGTGTGTGTGTGTGTGTGTGTGTTGTCGGTGTGTGTGTGTGTGTTGTCGGTGTGTGTGTGTGTGTTGTCGGTGTGTGTGTGTGTGTGTGTGTTGTCGGTGTGTGTGTGTGTGTTGTCGGTGTGTGTGTTTTATCGGTGTGTGTGTGTGTGTTGTCGGTGTGTGTGTGTGTTGTCGGTGTGTGTGTGTGTGTGTGTTGTCGGTGTGTGTGTGTGTGTTGTGTGTGTGTGTGTTGTCGGTGTGTGTGTGTGTGTGTGTGTGTTGTCGGTGTGTGTGTGTTGTCGGTGTGTGTGTGTGTGTGTGTTGTCAGTGTGTGTGTGTGTGTTGTCGGTGTGTGTGTGTGTGTGTTATCGGTGTGTGTGTGTGTGTTGCCGGTGTGTGTGTGTGTGTGTTGTCGGTGTGTGTGTGTGTGTGTTGTCGGTGTGTGTGTGTTGTCGGTGTGTGTGTGTGTGTGTGTGTGTGTTGTCGGTGTGTGTGTGTGTGTTGTCGGTGTGTGTGTGTGTGTGTTGTCGCTGTGTGTGTGTGTGGTCGGTGTGTGTGTGTGTGTGTGTTGTCGGTGTGTGTGTGTTGTCGGTGTGGGTGTGTGTGTGTTGTCGGTGTGTGTGTGTGTGTGTTGTCGGTGTGTGTGTGTGTGTTGTCGGTGTGTGTGTGTGTGTTGTCGGTGTGTGTGTGTGTGTGTGTTGTCGGTGTGTGTGTGTGTTGTCGGTGTGTGTGTGTGTGTGTGTGTGTTGTCGGTGTGTGTGTGTGTGTTGTCGGTGTGTGTGTGTGTGTTGTCGGTGTGTGTGTGTGTGTGTGTGTTGTCGGTGTGTGTGTGTGTGTGTGTTGTCGGTGTGTGTGTGTTTATGTGTTGTCGGTGTGTGTGTGTGTTGTTGGTGTGTTTGTGTGTGTTGTCGGTGTGTGTGTGTGTGTGTGTGTGTTGTCGGTGTGTGTGTGTGTGTTGTCGGTGTGTGTGTGTGTGTGTTGTCGGTTTGTGTGTGTGTGTGTGTGTGTTTTCGGTGTGTGTGTGTGTGTTGTCGGTGTGTGTGTGTGTGTGTGTTGTCGGTGTGTGTGTGTGTTGTGTGTGTGTGTGTTGTCGGTGTGTGTGTGTGTGTGTGTTGTCGGTGTGTGTGTGTTGTCGGTGTGTGTGTGTGCGTGTGTTGTCAGTGTGTGTGTGTGTGTTGTCGGTGTGTGTGTGTGTGTGTTGTCGGTGTGTGTGTGTGTGTGTTTGTGTTGTCGGTGTGTGTGGGTGTGTTGTCGGTGTGTGTGTGTGTGTGTTGTCGCTGTGTGTGTGTGTGGTCGGTGTGTGTGTTTGTGTGTGTGTCTATTGTCGGTGTGTGTGTGTGTTGTCGGTGTGTGTGTGTGTTGTCGGTGTGTGTGTGTTGTCGGTGTGTGTGTGTGTGTGTGTTGTCGGTGTGTGTGTGTGTTGTCGGTGTGTGTGTGTGTGTTGTCGGTGTGTGTGTGTGTGTGTTGTCGGTTTGTGTGTGTGTGTGTGTGTGTTTTCGGTGTGTGTGTGTGTGTTGTCGGTGTGTGTGTGTGTGTGTGTTGTCGGTGTGTGTGTGTGTTGTGTGTGTGTGTGTTGTCGGTGTGTGTGTGTGTGTGTGTTGTCGGTGTGTGTGTGTTGTCGGTGTGTGTGTGTGCGTGTGTTGTCAGTGTGTGTGTGTGTGTTGTCGGTGTGTGTGTGTGTGTGTTGTCGGTGTGTGTGTGTGTGTGTTTGTGTTGTCGGTGTGTGTGGGTGTGTTGTCGGTGTGTGTGTGTGTGTGTTGTCGCTGTGTGTGTGTGTGGTCGGTGTGTGTGTGTGTGTGTGTGTCTATTGTCGGTGTGTGTGTGTGTTGTCGGTGTGTGTGTGTGTGTGTTGTCGGTGTGTGTGTGTTGTCGGTGTGTGTGTGTGTGTTGTCGGTGTGTGTGTGTGTGTGTTGTCGGTTTGTGTGTGTGTGTGTGTGTGTTGTCGGTGTGTGTGTGTGTGTTGTCGGTGTGTGTGTGTGTGTTGTCGGGGTGTGTGTGTGTGTTGTGTGTGTGTGTGTTGTCGGTGTGTGTGTGTGTGTGTGTGTTGTCGGTGTGTGTGTGTTGTCGGTGTGTGTGTGTGTGTGTGTTGTCAGTGTGTGTGTGTGTGTTGTCGGTGTGTGTGTGTGTGTGTTATCGGTGTGTGTGTGTGTGTTGCCGGTGTGTGTGTGTGTGTTGTCGGTGTGTGTGTGTGTGTGTGTTGTCGGTGTGTGTGTGTGTGTGTTGTCGGTGTGTGTGTGTGTGTGTGTGTGTTGTCGGTGTGTGTGTGTTGTCGGTGTGTGTGTGTGTGTTTTCGGTGTGTGTGTGTGTTGTCGGTTTGTGTGTGTGTGTGTGTGTGTTGTCGGTGTGTGTGTGTGTGTTGTGTGTGTGTGTGTTGTCGGTGTGTGTGTGTGTGTGTGTGTTGTCGGTGTGTGTGTGTTGGCGGTGTGTGTGTGTGTGTTGTCAGTGTGTGTGTGTGTGTTGTCGGTGTGTGTGTGTGTTGTCGGTGTGTGTGTGTGTTATCGGTGTGTGTGTGTGTGTTGCCGGTGTGTGTGTGTGTTGTCGGTGTGTGTGTGTGTGTGTTGTCGGTGTGTGTGTGTGTGTGTTGTCGGTGTGTGTGTGTGTGTTGTCGGTGTTTGTGTGTGTGTTGTCGGTGTGTGTGTGTGTGTGTGTTGTCGCTGTGTGTGTGTGTGGTCGGTGTGTGTGTGTGTGTGTGTGTCTATTGTCGGTGTGTGTGTGTGTTGTCGGTGTGTGTGTGTGTGTGTTGTCGGTGTGTGTGTGTGTTGTCGGGGTGTGTGTGTGTTGTCGGTGTGTGTGTGTGTTGTCGGTGTGTGTGTGTGTGTGTGTTGTCGGTGTGTGTGTGTGTGTTGTCGGTGTGTGTGTGTGTGTGTTGTCAGTGTGTGTGTGTGTGTGTTGTGTGTGTGTGTGTTGTCGGTGTGTGTGTGTGTTGTCGGTGTGTGTGTGTGTGTGTGTGTGTTGTCGGTGTGTGTGTGTGTGTTGTCGGTGTGTGTGTGTGTGTTGTCGGTGTGTGTGTGTGTGTGTGTGTTGTCGGTGTGTGTGTGTGTGTGTGTTGTCGGTGTGTGTGTGTTTATGTGTTGTCGGTGTGTGTGTGTGTTGTTGGTGTGTTTGTGTGTGTTGTCGGTGTGTGTGTGTGTGTGTGTGTGTTGTCGGTGTGTGTGTGTGTGTGTTGTCGGTGTGTGTGTGTGTTGTCGGTGTGTGTGTGTTGTCGGTGTGTGTGTGTGTGTGTGTTGTCGGTGTGTGTGTGTGTTGTCGGTGTGTGTGTGTGTGTTGTCGGTGTGTGTGTGTGTGTGTTGTCGGTTTGTGTGTGTGTGTGTGTGTGTTTTCGGTGTGTGTGTGTGTGTTGTCGGTGTGTGTGTGTGTGTGTGTTGTCGGTGTGTGTGTGTGTTGTGTGTGTGTGTGTTGTCGGTGTGTGTGTGTGTGTGTGTTGTCGGTGTGTGTGTGTTGTCGGTGTGTGTGTGTGCGTGTGTTGTCAGTGTGTGTGTGTGTGTTGTCGGTGTGTGTGTGTGTGTGTTGTCGGTGTGTGTGTGTGTGTGTTTGTGTTGTCGGTGTGTGTGGGTGTGTTGTCGGTGTGTGTGTGTGTGTGTTGTCGCTGTGTGTGTGTGTGGTCGGTGTGTGTGTGTGTGTGTGTGTCTATTGTCGGTGTGTGTGTGTGTTGTCGGTGTGTGTGTGTGTGTGTTGTCGGTGTGTGTGTGTTGTCGGTGTGTGTGTGTGTGTGTTGTCGCTGTGTGTGTGTGTGGTCGGTGTGTGTGTGTGTGTGTGTGTCTATTGTCGGTGTGTGTGTGTGTTGTCGGTGTGTGTGTGTGTGTGTTGTCGGTGTGTGTGTGTGTTGTCGGTGTGTGTGTGTGTGTTGTCGGTGTGTGTGTGTGTGTGTTGTCGGTTTGTGTGTGTGTGTGTGTGTGTTGTCGGTGTGTGTGTGTGTGTTGTCGGTGTGTGTGTGTGTGTTGTCGGGGTGTGTGTGTGTGTTGTGTGTGTGTGTGTTGTCGGTGTGTGTGTGTGTGTGTGTTGTCGGTGTGTGTGTGTGTGTGTGTTGTCGGTGTGTGTGTGTGTGTGTTGTCGGTGTGTGTGTGTGTGTGTTGTGTGTGTGTGTGTTGTCGGTGTGTGTGTGTGTGTTGTCGGTGTGTGTGTGTGTGTGTGTGTTGCCGGTGTGTGTGTGTGTGTGTGTGTTGCCGGTGTGTGTGTGTGTGTTGTCGGTGTGTGTGTGTGTGTGTTGTCGGTGTGTGTGTGTTGTCGGTATGTGTGTGTGTGTTGTCGGTGTGTGTGTGTGTGTGTTGTCGGTGTGTGTGTGTGTGTGTTGTCGGTGTGTGTGTGTGTGTGTGTGTGTGTGTTGTCGGTGTGTGTGTGTGTGTTGTCGGTGTGTGTGTGTGTGTTGTCGGTGTGTGTGTGTGTGTGTGTTGTCGGTGTGTGTGTGTGTGTTGTCGGTGTGTGTGTTTTATCGGTGTGTGTGTGTGTGTTGTCGGTGTGTGTGTGTGTTGTCGGTGTGTGTGTGTGTGTGTGTTGTCGGTGTGTGTGTGTGTGTTGTGTGTGTGTGTGTTGTCGGTGTGTGTGTGTGTGTGTGTTGTCGGTGTGTGTGTGTTGTCGGTGTGTGTGTGTGTGTGTGTTGTCAGTGTGTGTGTGTGTGTTGTCGGTGTGTGTGTGTGTGTGTTATCGGTGTGTGTGTGTGTGTTGCCGGTGTGTGTGTGTGTGTGTTGTCGGTGTGTGTGTGTGTTGTCGGTGTGTGTGTGTTGTCGGTGTGTGTGTGTGTGTGTGTGTGTGTTGTCGGTGTGTGTGTGTGTGTTGTCGGTGTGTGTGTGTGTGTGTTGTCGCTGTGTGTGTGTGTGGTCGGTGTGTGTGTGTGTGTGTGTTGTCGGTGTGTGTGTGTTGTCGGTGTGGGTGTGTGTGTGTTGTCGGTGTGTGTGTGTGTGTGTTGTCGGTGTGTGTGTGTGTGTTGTCGGTGTGTGTGTGTGTGTTGTCGGTGTGTGTGTGTGTGTGTGTTGTCGGTGTGTGTGTGTGTTGTCGGTGTGTGTGTGTGTGTGTGTGTGTTGTCGGTGTGTGTGTGTGTGTTGTCGGTGTGTGTGTGTGTGTTGTCGGTGTGTGTGTGTGTGTGTGTGTTGTCGGTGTGTGTGTGTGTGTGTGTTGTCGGTGTGTGTGTGTTTATGTGTTGTCGGTGTGTGTGTGTGTTGTTGGTGTGTTTGTGTGTGTTGTCGGTGTGTGTGTGTGTGTGTGTGTGTTGTCGGTGTGTGTGTGTGTGTGTTGTCGGTGTGTGTGTGTGTTGTCGGTGTGTGTGTGTTGTCGGTGTGTGTGTGTGTGTGTGTTGTCGGTGTGTGTGTGTGTTGTCGGTGTGTGTGTGTGTGTTGTCGGTGTGTGTGTGTGTGTGTTGTCGGTTTGTGTGTGTGTGTGTGTGTGTTTTCGGTGTGTGTGTGTGTGTTGTCGGTGTGTGTGTGTGTGTGTGTTGTCGGTGTGTGTGTGTGTTGTGTGTGTGTGTGTTGTCGGTGTGTGTGTGTGTGTGTGTTGTCGGTGTGTGTGTGTTGTCGGTGTGTGTGTGTGCGTGTGTTGTCAGTGTGTGTGTGTGTGTTGTCGGTGTGTGTGTGTGTGTGTTGTCGGTGTGTGTGTGTGTGTGTTTGTGTTGTCGGTGTGTGTGTGTGTGGTCGGTGTGTGTGTGTGTGTGTGTGTCTATTGTCGGTGTGTGTGTGTGTTGTCGGTGTGTGTGTGTGTGTGTTGTCGGTGTGTGTGTGTTGTCGGTGTGTGTGTGTGTGTGTTGTCGCTGTGTGTGTGTGTGGTCGGTGTGTGTGTGTGTGTGTGTGTCTATTGTCGGTGTGTGTGTGTGTTGTCGGTGTGTGTGTGTGTGTGTTGTCGGTGTGTGTGTGTGTTGTCGGTGTGTGTGTGTGTGTTGTCGGTGTGTGTGTGTGTGTGTTGTCGGTTTGTGTGTGTGTGTGTGTGTGTTGTCGGTGTGTGTGTGTGTGTTGTCGGTGTGTGTGTGTGTGTTGTCGGGGTGTGTGTGTGTGTTGTGTGTGTGTGTGTTGTCGGTGTGTGTGTGTGTGTGTGTTGTCGGTGTGTGTGTGTTGTCGGTGTGTGTGTGTGTGTGTGTTGTCAGTGTGTGTGTGTGTGTTGTCGGTGTGTGTGTGTGTGTGTTATCGGTGTGTGTGTGTGTGTTGCCGGTGTGTGTGTGTGTGTTGTCGGTGTGTGTGTGTGTGTGTGTTGTCGGTGTGTGTGTGTGTGTGTTGTCGGTGTGTGTGTGTGTGTGTGTGTGTTGTCGGTGTGTGTGTGTTGTCGGTGTGTGTGTGTGTGTTTTCGGTGTGTGTGTGTGTTGTCGGTTTGTGTGTGTGTGTGTGTGTGTTGTCGGTGTGTGTGTGTGTGTTGTGTGTGTGTGTGTTGTCGGTGTGTGTGTGTGTGTGTGTGTTGTCGGTGTGTGTGTGTTGGCGGTGTGTGTGTGTGTGTTGTCAGTGTGTGTGTGTGTGTTGTCGGTGTGTGTGTGTGTTGTCGGTGTGTGTGTGTGTTATCGGTGTGTGTGTGTGTGTTGCCGGTGTGTGTGTGTGTTGTCGGTGTGTGTGTGTGTGTGTTGTCGGTGTGTGTGTGTGTGTGTTGTCGGTGTGTGTGTGTGTGTGTTGTCGGTGTGTGTGTGTGTGTTGTCGGTGTTTGTGTGTGTGTTGTCGGTGTGTGTGTGTGTGTGTGTTGTCGCTGTGTGTGTGTGTGGTCGGTGTGTGTGTGTGTGTGTGTGTGTCTATTGTCGGTGTGTGTGTGTGTTGTCGGTGTGTGTGTGTGTGTGTGTGTTGTCGGTGTGTGTGTGTGTTGTCGGGGTGTGTGTGTGTTGTCGGTGTGTGTGTGTGTTGTCGGTGTGTGTGTGTGTTATCGGTGTGTGTGTGTGTGTTGCCGGTGTGTGTGTGTGTTGTCGGTGTGTGTGTGTGTGTGTTGTCGGTGTGTGTGTGTGTGTGTTGTCGGTGTGTGTGTGTGTGTGTTGTCGGTGTGTGTGTGTGTGTTGTCGGTGTTTGTGTGTGTGTTGTCGGTGTGTGTGTGTGTGTGTGTTGTCGCTGTGTGTGTGTGTGGTCGGTGTGTGTGTGTGTGTGTGTGTCTATTGTCGGTGTGTGTGTGTGTTGTCGGTGTGTGTGTGTGTGTGTTGTCGGTGTGTGTGTGTGTTGTCGGGGTGTGTGTGTGTTGTCGGTGTGTGTGTGTGTTGTCGGTGTGTGTGTGTGTGTGTGTTGTCGGTGTGTGTGTGTGTGTTGTCGGTGTGTGTGTGTGTGTGTTGTCAGTGTGTGTGTGTGTGTGTTGTGTGTGTGTGTGTTGTCGGTGTGTGTGTGTGTTGTCGGTGTGTGTGTGTGTGTGTGTGTGTTGTCGGTGTGTGTGTGTGTGTTGTCGGTGTGTGTGTGTGTGTTGTCGGTGTGTGTGTGTGTGTGTGTGTTGTCGGTGTGTGTGTGTGTGTGTGTTGTCGGTGTGTGTGTGTTTATGTGTTGTCGGTGTGTGTGTGTGTTGTTGGTGTGTTTGTGTGTGTTGTCGGTGTGTGTGTGTGTGTGTGTGTGTTGTCGGTGTGTGTGTGTGTGTGTTGTCGGTGTGTGTGTGTGTTGTCGGTGTGTGTGTGTTGTCGGTGTGTGTGTGTGTGTGTGTTGTCGGTGTGTGTGTGTGTTGTCGGTGTGTGTGTGTGTGTTGTCGGTGTGTGTGTGTGTGTGTGTTGTCGGTTTGTGTGTGTGTGTGTGTGTGTTGTCGGTGTGTGTGTGTGTGTTGTCGGTGTGTGTGTGTGTGTGTGTTGTCGGTGTGTGTGTGTGTTGTGTGTGTGTGTGTTGTCGGTGTGTGTGTGTGTGTGTGTTGTCGGTGTGTGTGTGTTGTCGGTGTGTGTGTGTGCGTGTGTTGTCAGTGTGTGTGTGTGTGTTGTCGGTGTGTGTGTGTGTGTGTTGTCGGTGTGTGTGTGTGTGTGTTTGTGTTGTCGGTGTGTGTGGGTGTGTTGTCGGTGTGTGTGTGTGTGTGTTGTCGCTGTGTGTGTGTGTGGTCGGTGTGTGTGTGTGTGTGTGTGTCTATTGTCGGTGTGTGTGTGTGTTGTCGGTGTGTGTGTGTGTGTGTTGTCGGTGTGTGTGTGTTGTCGGTGTGTGTGTGTGTGTGTTGTCGGTGTGTGTGTGTGTGGTCGGTGTGTGTGTGTGTGTGTGTGTGTGTTGTCGGTGTGTGTGTGTGTTGTCGGTGTGTGTGTGTGTGTGTTGTCGGTGTGTGTGTGTGTTGTCGGTGTGTGTGTGTGTGTTGTCGGTGTGTGTGTGTGTGTGTTGTCGGTTTGTGTGTGTGTGTGTGTGTGTTGTCGGTGTGTGTGTGTGTGTTGTCGGTGTGTGTGTGTGTGTTGTCGGGGTGTGTGTGTGTGTTGTGTGTGTGTGTGTTGTCGGTGTGTGTGTGTGTGTGTGTTGTCGGTGTGTGTGTGTTGTCGGTGTGTGTGTGTGTGTGTGTTGTCAGTGTGTGTGTGTGTGTTGTCGGTGTGTGTGTGTGTGTGTTATCGGTGTGTGTGTGTGTGTTGCCGGTGTGTGTGTGTGTGTTGTCGGTGTGTGTGTGTGTGTGTGTTGTCGGTGTGTGTGTGTGTGTGTTGTCGGTGTGTGTGTGTGTGTGTGTGTGTTGTCGGTGTGTGTGTGTTGTCGGTGTGTGTGTGTGTGTTTTCGGTGTGTGTGTGTGTTGTCGGTTTGTGTGTGTGTGTGTGTGTGTTGTCGGTGTGTGTGTGTGTGTTGTGTGTGTGTGTGTTGTCGGTGTGTCTGTGTGTGTGTGTGTTGTCGGTGTGTGTGTGTTGGCGGTGTGTGTGTGTGTGTTGTCAGTGTGTGTGTGTGTGTTGTCGGTGTGTGTGTGTGTTGTCGGTGTGTGTGTGTGTTGTCGGTGTGTGTGTGTGTGTTGCCGGTGTGTGTGTGTGTTGTCGGTGTGTGTGTGTGTGTGTTGTCGGTGTGTGTGTGTGTGTGTTGTCGGTGTGTGTGTGTGTGTTGTCGGTGTTTGTGTGTGTGTTGTCGGTGTGTGTGTGTGTGTGTGTTGTCGCTGTGTGTGTGTGTGGTCGGTGTGTGTGTGTGTGTGTGTGTCTATTGTCGGTGTGTGTGTGTGTTGTCGGTGTGTGTGTGTGTGTGTTGTCGGTGTGTGTGTGTGTTGTCGGGGTGTGTGTGTGTTGTCGGTGTGTGTGTGTGTTGTCGGTGTGTGTGTGTGTGTGTGTTGTCGGTGTGTGTGTGTGTGTTGTCGGTGTGTGTGTGTGTGTGTTGTCGGTGTGTGTGTGTGTGTGTTGTGTGTGTGTGTGTGTTGTCGGTGTGTGTGTGTGTTGTCGGTGTGTGTGTGTGTGTGTTGTCGGTGTGTGTGTGTGTGTGTGTGTGTTGTCGGTGTGTGTGTGTGTTGCCGGTGTGTGTGTGTGTGTTGTCGGTGTGTGTGTGTTGTCGGTGTGTGTGTGTGTGTTGTCGGTGTGTGTGTGTGTGTGTTGTCGGTGTGTGTGTGTGTGTTGTCGGTGTGTGTGTGTGTGTGTGTGTGTGTGTTGTCGGTGTGTGTGTGTGTGTTGTCGGTGTGTGTGTGTGTGTGTGTGTGTTGTCGGTGTGTGTGTGTGTGTTGTCGGTGTGTGTGTTTTATCGGTGTGTGTGTGTTGTCGGTGTGTGTGTGTGTGTGTGTGTGTTGTCGGTGTGTGTGTGTGTGTGTGTTGTCGGTGTGTGTGTGTGTTGTCGGTGTGTGTGGTGTGTGTTGTCGGTGTGTGTGTGTGTGTGTGTGTTGTCGGTGTGTTTGTGTGTTGTCGGTGTGTGTGTGTGGTCGGTGTGTGTGTGTGTGTGTTGTCGGTGTGTGTGTGTCGTCGGTGTGTGTGTGTGTGTGTTGTCGGTGTGTGTGTGTGTTGTCGGTGTGTGTGTGTGTGTTGCCGGTGTGTGTGTGTGTGTGTGTGTGTTGTCGGTTTGTGTGTGTGTGTGTGTGTGTTGTCGGTGTGTGTGTGTGTGTTGTCGGTGTGTGTGTGTGTGTGTGTTGTCGGTGTGTGTGTGTGTGTGTTGTCGGTGTGTGTGTGTGTGTGTTGTGTGTGTGTGTGTTGTCAGTTTGTGTGTGTGTGTGTGTGTGTGTTGTCGGTGTGTGTGTGTTGTCAGTGTGTGTGTGTGTGTTGTCGGTGTGTGTGTGTGTGTGTTATCGGTGTGTGTGTGTGTGTTGCCGGTGTGTGTGTGTGTTGTCGGTGTGTGTGTGTGTGTGTTGTCGGTGTGTGTGTGTGTGTGTTGTCGGTGTGTGTGTGTGTGTGTTGTCGGTGTGTGTGTGTGTGTTGTCGGTGTGTGTGTGTGTTGTTGGTGTGTGTGTGTTGTCGGTGTGTGTGTGTGTGTGTTGTCGGTGTGTGTGTGTTGTCGGTGTGTGTGTGTGTGTTGTCGGTGTGTGTGTGTGTGTTGTCGCTGTGTGTGTGTGGTCGGTGTGTGTGTGTGTGTGTCTATTGTCGGTGTGTGTGTGTGTTGTCGGTGTGTGTGTGTGTGTGTGTGTTGTCGGTGTGTGTGTGTGTTGTCGGTGTGTGTGTGTGTGTTGTCGGTGTGTGTGTGTGTGTGTGTGTTGTCGGTGTGTGTGTGTGTTGTCGGTGTGTGTGTGTGTTGTCGGTGTGTGTGTGTGTGTTGTCGGTGTGTGTGTGTGTGTGTGTGTGTGTGTGTTGTCGGTGTGTGTGTGTTGTCGGTGTGTGTGTGTGTGTGTTGTCAGTGTGTGTGTGTGTGTGTTATCGGTGTGTGTGTGTGTGTTGCCGGTGTGTGTGTGTGTGTTGTCGGTGTGTGTGTGTGTGTGTTGTCGGTGTGTGTGTGTGTGTGTTGTCGGTGTGTGTGTGTGTGTTGTCGGTGTGTGTGTGTTGTCGGTGTGTGTGTGTGTGTTGTCGGTGTGTGTGTGTGTGTGTTGTCGCTGTGTGTGTGTGTGGTCGGTGTGTGTGTGTGTGTGTGTTGTCGGTGTGTGTGTGTTGTCGGTGTGGTGTGTGTGTGTTGTCGGTGTGTGTGTGTTGTCGGTGTGGGTGTGTGTGTGTTGTCGGTGTGTGTGTGTGTGTGTTGTCGGTGTGTGTGTGTGTGTTGTCGGTGTGTGTGTGTGTGTGTTGTCGGTGTGTGTGTGTGTGTTGTCGGTGTGTGTGTGTGTTGTCGGTGTGTGTGTGTGTGTGTGTGTGTTGTCGGTGTGTGTGTGTGTTGTCGGTGTGTGTGTGTGTGTTGTCGGTGTGTGTGTGTGTGTTGTCGGTGTGTGTGTGTGTGTGTTGTCAGTGTGTGTGTGTGTGTTGTCGGTGTGTGTGTGTGTGTGTTGTCGGTGTGTGTGTGTGTGTTGCCGGTGTGTGTGTGTGTGTTGTCGGTGTGTGTGTGTGTGTTGTCGGTGTGTGTGTGTTTATGTGTTGTCGGTGTGTGTGTGTTTTGTGTTGTCGGTGTGTGTGTGTGTGTGTGTTGTCGGTGTGTGTGTGTGTGTGTGTTGTGGTGTGTGTGTGTGTTGTTGGTGTGTGTGTGTTGTCTGTGTGTGTGTGTGTGTGTTGTCGGTGTGTGTGTGTGTTGTCGGTGTGTGTGTGTGTGATGTCGGTGTGTGTGTGTGTGTGTGTTGTCGGTGTGTGTGTGTGTTGTCGGTGTGTGTGTGTTGTCGGTGTGCGTGTGTGTGTGTGTGTTGTCGGTGTGTGTGTGTGTTGTCGGTGTGTGTGTGTGTGTTGTCGGTGTGTGTGTGTGTGTGTTGTCGTTTGTGTGTGTGTGTGTGTGTGTTGTCGGTGTGTGTGTGTGTGTTGTCGGTGTGTGTGTGTGTGTGTGTTGTAGGTGTGTGTGTGTGTTGTGTGTGTGTGTGTTGTCGGTGTGTGTGTGTGTGTGTGTGTGTTGTCGGTGTGTGTGTGTTGTCGGTGTGTGTGTGTGTGTGTGTTGTCGTGTGTGTGTGTGTGTTGTCGGTGTGTGTGTGTGTGTGTTGTCGTGTGTGTGTGTGTGTGTGCGGTGTGTGTGTGTGTGTTGTCGGTGTGTGTGTGTGTTGTCGGTGTGTGTGTGTGTGTGTTGTCGGTGTGTGTGTGTGTGTGTTGTCGGTGTGTGTGTGTGTGTGTTTGTGTTGTCGGTGTGTGTGTGTGTGTTGTCGGTGTGTGTGTGTGTGTGTGTGTTGTCGTGTGTGTGTGTGTGGTCGGTGTGTGTGTGTGTGTGTGTGTCGGTTTGTGTCGTGTGTGTGTGTGTGTTGTCGGTGTGTGTGTGTGTGTGTTGTCGGTGTGTGTGTGTGTGTGTTGTCGGTGTGTGTGTGTGTGTTGTCGGTGTGTGTGTGTGTGTCGGTGTGTGTGTTGTCGTGTGTGTGTGTGTTGTCGGTGTGTGTGTGTGTGTGTGTGTGTGTGTGTGTGTGTGTTGTCGGTGTGTGTGTGTGTGTTGTCGGTGTGTGTGTGTGTGTGTGTTTCGGTGTGTTGTGTGTGTGTTGTCGGTGTGTGTGTGTGTGTTGTCGGTGTAGGTGTGTGTGTGTGTTGTCGGTGTGTGTGTGTGTGTGTGTGTGGTGTGTGTGTGTGTGTGTGTGGTTGTGTGTGTGTGTGTTGTCGGTGTGTGTGTGTGTGTGTGTGTCGCTGTGTGTGTGTGTGGGTTGTCGGCGTGTGTGTGTGTGTGTTGTCGGTGTGTGTGTGTGTGTTGTCGGTGTGTGTGTGTGTGTTGTCGGTGTGGGTGTGTGTGTGTTGTCGGTGTGTGTGTGTGTGTGTTGTCGGTGTGTGTGTGTGTGTGTGGGCGTGTCGGTGTGGTGTGTGTGTTGTCG
Organism: Salmo salar; assembly: GCF_965601325.2. Lineage (NCBI taxonomy): Eukaryota > Metazoa > Chordata > Actinopteri > Salmoniformes > Salmonidae > Salmo > Salmo salar. Next base: position 216,934 of record NW_027675558.1, on the reverse strand, counting down.
GTGTGTGTGTGTGTGTGTTGTCGGTGTGTGTGTGTGTGTGGTCGGTGTGTGTGTGTGTTGTCGGTGTGTGTGCGTGTGTGTGTGTGTTGTCGGTGTGGTGTGTGTGTGTTGTCGGTGTGTGTGTGTGTGTTGTCGGTGTGTGTGTGTGTGTTGTCGGTGTGTGTGTGTGTGTGTTGTCGGTGTGTGTGTGTGTGTGTTGTCGGTGTGTGTGTGTGTGTGTGTTGTCGGTGTGTGTGTGTGTGTGTTGTCGGTGTGTGTGTGTGTGTGTTGTCGGTGTGTGTGTGTGTGTGTGTTGTCGGTGTGTGTGTGTGTTGTTGGTGTGTGTGTGTTGTCTGTGTGTGTGTGTGTGTGTGTGTTGTCGGTGTGTGTGTGTGTTGTCGGTGTGTGTGTGTGTGATGTCGGTGTGTGTGTGTGTGTGCGTTGTCGGTGTGTGTGTGTGTTGTCGGTGTGTGTGTGTGTGTCGTCGTGTGCGTGTGTGTGTGTGTTGTCGGTGTGTGTGTGTTGTCGGTGTGTGTGTGTGTGTGTCGGTCGTGTGTGTGTGTGTTGTCGGTGTGGGTGTGTGTGTGTTGTCGGTGTGTGTGTGTGTGTTGTCGGTGTGTGTGTGTGTGTGTGTTGTCGGTGTGTGTGTGTGTGTGTTGTCGGTGTGTGTGTGTTGTCGGTGTGTGCGTGTGTGTGTGTGTGTTGTCGGTGTGTGTGTGTTGTCGGTGTGTGTAGTGTGTGTGTGTTGTCGGTGTGTGTGTGTGTGTTGTCGGTGTGTGTGTGTGTGTTGTCGGTGTGTGTGTGTGTGTGTGTCGGTCGGTGTGTGTGTGTTGTCGGTGTGTGTGTGTTATCGGTGTGTGTGTGTGTGTTGCCGGTGTGTGTGTGTGTGTTGTCGGTGTGTGTGTGTGTGTGTTGTCGGTGTGTGTGTTTATGTGTTGTCGGTGTGTGTGTGTGTGTGCGTGTTGTCGGTGTGTGTGTGTGTGTTGTCGGTGTGTGTGTGTGTGTTGTCGGTGTGTGTGTGTTGTCGGTGTGTGTGTGTGTGTGTTGTCGGTGTGTGTGTGTGTTGTCGGTGTGTGTGTGTGTGTTGTCGGTGTGTGTGTGTGTGTGTTGTCGGTGTGTGTGTGTGTTGTCGGTGTGTGTGTGTTTGTGTGTGTGTGTGTGTGTTGTCGGTGTGTGTGTGTGTGTTGTCGGTGTGTGTGTGTGTGTTGTCAGTGTGTGTGTGTGTGTGTTGTCGCTGTGTGTGTGTGTGGTCGGTGTGTGTGTGTGTGTGTGTGTCTATTGTCGGTGTGTGTGTGTGTTGTCGGTGTGTGTGTGTGTGTGTTGTCGGTGTGTGTGTGTGTTGTTGGTGTGTGTGTGTGTGTTGTCGGTGTGTGTGTGTGTGTTGTCGGTTTGTGTGTGTGTGTGTGTTGTCGGTGTGTGTGTGTGTGTGTTGTCGGTGTGTGTGTGTGTGTGTGTTGTCAGTGTGTGTGTGTGTGTGTTGTCGGTGTGTGTGTGTGTGTGTTATCGGTGTGTGTGTGTGTGTTGCCGGTGTGTGTGTGTGTGTTGTCGGTGTATGTGTGTGTGTGTTGTCGGTGTGTGTGTGTTGTCGGTGTGTGTGTGTTGTCGGTGTGTGTGTGTGTGTTGTCGGTGTGTGTGTGTGTGTTGTCGGTGTGTGTGTGTGTGTGTTTTCGCTGTGTGTGTGTGTGTGGTCGGTGTGTGTGTGTGTGTGTCTATTGTCGGTGTGTGTGTGTGTTGTCGGTGTGTGTGTGTGTGTGTTGTCGGTGTGTGTGTGTGTTGTCGGTGTGTGTGTTTGTGTTGTCGGTGTGTGTGTGTGTGTGTTGTCGGTTTGTGTGTGTGTGTGTGTGTGTTGTCGGTGTGTGTGTGTGTTGTCGGTGTGTGTGTGTGTGTGTGTTGTCGGTGTGTGTGTGTGTTGTCGGTGTGTGTGTGTGTGTGTGTTGTCGGTGTGTGTGTGTGTGTTGTGTGTGTGTGTGTGTTGTCGGTGTGTGTGTGTGTGTGTGTGTTGTCGGTGTGTGTGTGTTGTCGGTGTGTGTGTGTGTGTTGTCAGTGTGTGTGTGTGTGTTGTCGGTGTGTGTGTGTGTGTGTTATCGGTGTGTGTGTGTGTGTTGCCGGTGTGTGTGTGTGTGTTGTCGGTGTGTGTGTGTGTGTGTTGTCGGTGTGTGTGTGTGTGTGTGTTGTCGGTGTGTGTGTTTGTGTGTGTGTGTGTTGTCAGTGTGTGTGTGTGTGTTGTCGCTGTGTGTGTGTGTGGTCGGTGTGTGTGTGTGTGTGTGTGTGCCTATTGTCGGTGTGTGTGTGTGTTGTCGGTGTGTGTGTGTGTGTGTTGTCGGTGTGTGTGTGTGTTGTCGGTGTGTGTGTGTGTGTTGTCGGTGTGTGTGTGTGTTGTCGGTTTGTGTGTGTGTGTGTGTGTTGTCGGTGTGTGTGTGTGTTGTCGGTGTGTGTGTGTGTGTGTGTGTTGTCGGTGTGTGTGTGTGTGTTGTCGGTGTGTGTGTGTTGTCGGTGTGTGTGTGTGTGTGTGTGTGTTGTCGGTGTGTGTGTGTTGTCGGTGTGTGTGTGTGTGTGTGTTGTCAGTGTGTGTGTGTGTGTGTTGTCGGTGTGTGTGTGTGTGTGTTATCGGTGTGTGTGTGTGTTGCCGGTGTGTGTGTGTGTGTTGTCGGTGTATGTGTGTGTGTGTTGTCGGTGTGTGTGTGTGTGTGTTGTCGGTGTGTGTGTGTGTGTTGTCGGTGTGTGTGTGTTGTCGGTGTGTGTGTGTGTGTTGTCGGTGTGTGTGTGTGTGTGTTGTCGCTGTGTGTGTGTGGTCGGTGTGTGTGTGTGTGTGTGTGTTGTCGGTGTGTGTGTGTTGTCGGTGTGGGTGTGTGTGTGTTGTCGGTGTGTGTGTGTGTGTGTTGTCGGTGTGTGTGTGTGTGTGTTGTCGGTGTGTGTGTGTGTTGTCGGTGTGTGTGTGTGTGTGTGTGTGTTGTCGGTGTGTGTGTGTGTGTTGTCGGTGTGTGTGTGTGTGTTGTCGGTGTGTGTGTGTGTGTTGTCGGTGTGTGTGTGTGTGTGTTGTCGGTGTGTGTGTGTGTGTGTTGTCGGTGTGTGTGTGTGTGTGTGTGTTGTCGGTGTGTGTGTGTTTATGTGTTGTCGGTGTGTGTGTGTGTGTGTTGTCGGTGTGTGTGTGTGTGTGTGTTGTCGGTGTGTGTGTGTGTTGTTGGTGTGTGTGTGTTGTCTGTGTGTGTGTGTGTGTGTTGTCGGTGTGTGTGTGTGTTGTCGGTGTGTGTGTGTGTGATGTCGGTGTGTGTGTGTGTGTGTGTTGTCGGTGTGTGTGTGTGTTGTCGGTGTGTGTGTGTTGTCGGTGTGCGTGTGTTGTCGGTGTGCGTGTGTGTGTGTGTGTTGTCGGTGTGTGTGTGTTGTCGGTGTGTGTGTGTGTGTTGTCGGTGTGTGTGTGTTGTCGGTGTGGGTGTGTGTGTGTTGTCGGTGTGTGTGTGTGTTGTCGGTGTGTGTGTGTGTGTGTGTTGTCGGTGTGTGTGTGTGTGTTGTCGGTGTGTGTGTTGTCGGTGTGTGTTGTCGGTGTGTGTGTGTTGTCGGTGTGTGTGTGTGTGTGTGTTGTCAGTGTGTGTGTGTGTGTTGTCGGTGTGTGTGTGTTGTCGGTGTGTGTGTGTGTGTTGTCGGTGTGTGTGTGTGTGTCGGTGTGGGTGTGTGTGTGTTGTCGGTGTGTGTGTGTGTTGTCGGTGTGTGTGTGTGTGTGTGTTGTCGGTGTGTGTGTGTGTGTTGTCGGTGTGTGTGTTGTCGGTGTGTGTTGTCGGTGTGTGTGTGTGTTGTCGGTGTGCGTGTGTGTGTGTGTGTTGTCGGTGTGTGTGTGTTGTCGGTGTGTGTGTGTGTGTTGCCGGTGTGTGTGTGTGTGTTGTCGGTGTGTGTGTGTGTGTGTTGTCGGTGTGTGTGTGTATGTGTTGTCGGTGTGTGTGTTTGTGTGTTGTCGGTGTGTGTGTGTGTGTGTGTTGTCGGTGTGTGTGTGTGTGTGTGTTGTCGGTGTGTGTGTGTGTGTTGTCGGTGTGTGTGTGTGTGTGTGTTGTCGGTGTGTGTGTGTTGTCGGTGTGTGTGTGTGTGTGTTGTCGGTGTGTGTGTGTGTGTTGTCGGTGTGTGTGTGTGTGTTGTCGGTGTGTGTGTGTGTGTTGTCGGTGTGTGTGTGTGTGTGTTGTCGGTGTGTGTGTGTGTGTGTTGTCGGTGTGTGTGTTTATGTGTTGTCGGTGTGTGTGTTTGTGTGTTGTCGGTGTGTGTGTTTATGTGTTGTCGGTGTGTGTGTGTGTGTTGTCGGTGTGTGTGTGTGTGTTGTCGGTGTGTGTGTGTGTGTGTGTTGTCGGTGTGTGTGTGTTGTCGGTGTGTGTGTGTGTGTGTTGTCGGTGTGTGTGTGTGTGTTGTCGGTGTGTGTGTGTGTGTTGTCGGTGTGTGTGTGTGTGTGTTGTCGGTGTGTGTGTGTGTTGTCGGTGTGTGTGTGTGTGTGTTGTCGGTGTGTGTGTGTGTTGTCGGTGTGTGTGTGTGTGTGTTGTCGGTGTGTGTGTGTGTTGTCGGTGTGTGTGTGTGTGTGTGTGTGTGTGTGTGTGTGTTGTCGGTGTGTGTGTGTGTGTGTGTGTGTGTGTGTGTTGTCGGTGTGTGTGTGTGTGTGTGTGTGTGTGTGTTGTCGGTGTGTGTGTGTGTGTGTGTGTGTGTGTGTTGTCGGTGTGTGTGTGTGTGTGTGTGTGTGTGTGTGTGTGTGTGTGTGTGTGTTGTCGTGTGTGTGTGTGTGTGTTGTCGGTGTGTGTGTGTGTGTTGTCGGTGTGTGTGTGTGTGTTGTCAGTGTGTGTGTGTGTGTGTTGTCGGTGTGTGTGTGTGTGTGTTGTCGGTGTGTGTGTGTGTGTGTTGTCGCTGTGTGTGTGTGTGGTCGGTGTGTGTGTGTGTGTGTGTGTCTATTGTCGGTGTGTGTGTGTGTTGTCGGTGTGTGTGTGTGTGTGTTGTCGGTGTGTGTGTGTGTGTTGTCGGTGTGTGTGTGTGTGTGTTGTCGGTTTGTGTGTGTGTGTGTGTGTGTTGTCGGTGTGTGTGTGTGTGTGTTGTCGGTTTGTGTGTGTGTGTGTGTGTGTTGTCGGTGTGTGTGTGTGTGTGTTGTCGGTGTGTGTGTGTTGTCGGTGTGTGTGTGTGTGTGTGTGTGTTGTCGGTGTGTGTGTGTTGTCGGTGTGTGTGTGTGTGTGTGTGTTGTCGGTGTGTGTGTGTTGTCGGTGTGTGTGTGTGTGTGTTATCGGTGTGTGTGTGTGTGTGTTATCGGTGTGTGTGTGTGTGTTGCCGGTGTGTGTGTGTGTGTTGTCGGTGTGTGTGTGTGTGTGTTGTCGGTGTGTGTGTGTGTGTGTTGTCGGTGTGTGTGTGTGTGTTGTCGGTGTGTGTGTGTGTGTTGTCGGTGTGTGTGTGTTGTCGGTGTGTGTGTGTGTGTTGTCGGTGTGTGTGTGTGTGTGTTGTCGCTGTGTGTGTGTGTGGTCGGTGTGTGTGTGTGTGTTGTCGGTGTGTGTGTGTTGTCGGTGTGGGTGTGTGTGTGTTGTCGGTGTGTGTGTGTGTTGTCGGTGTGTGTGTGTGTGTGTGTTGTCGGTGTGTGTGTGTGTGTTGTCGGTGTGTGTGTGTTGTCGGTGTGTGTGGGTGTGTGTGTGTGTTGTCGGTGTGTGTGTGTTGTCGGTGTGTGTGTGTGTGTGTGTTGTCAGTGTGTGTGTGTGTGTTGTCGGTGTGTGTGTGTGTGTGTTATCGGTGTGTGTGTGTGTGTTGCCGGTGTGTGTGTGTGTGTTGTCGGTGTGTGTGTGTGTGTGTGTGTTGTCGGTGTGTGTGTGTGTGTGTTGTCGGTGTGTGTGTGTGTGTTGTCGGTGTGTGTGTGTTGTCGGTGTGTGTGTGTGTGTTGTCGGTGTGTGTGTGTGTTGTCGCTGTGTGTGTGTGTGGTCGGTGTGTGTGTGTGTGTTGTGTTGTCGGTGTGTGTGTGTTGTCGGTGTGGGTGTGTGTGTGTTGTCGGTGTGTGTGTGTGTGTGTTGTCGGTGTGTGTGTGTGTGTGTTGTCGGTGTGTGTGTGTGTTGTCGGTGTGTGTGTGTGTGTGTTGTCGGTGTGTGTGTGTGTTGTCGGTGTGTGTGTGTGTGTGTGTGTGTGTGTGTTGTCGGTGTGTGTGTGTGTGTGTCGGTGTGTGTGTGTGTGTTGTCGGTGTGTGTGTGTGTTGTCGGTGTGTGTGTGTGGTTGTCGGTGTGTGTGTGTGTGTTGTCAGTGTGTGTGTGTGTGTGTTGTCGGTGTGTGTGTGTTTATGTGTTGTCGGTGTGTGTGTGTGTGTGTTGTCGGTGTGTGTGTGTGTGTGTGTTGTCGGTGTGTGTGTGTGTTGGTGTGTGTGTGTTGTCTGTGTGTGTGTGTGTTGTCGGTGTGTGTGTGTGTGTGTGTTGTCGGTGTGTGTGTGTGTTGTTGGTGTGTGTGTGTTGTCTGTGTGTGTGTGTGTGTGTGTTGTCGTGTGTGTGTGTTGTCGGTGTGTGTGTGTGTGATGTCGGTGTGTGTGTGTGTGTGTGTTGTCGGTGTGTGTGTGTGTTGTCGGTGTGTGTGTGTTGTCGGTGTGCGTGTGTGTGTGTGTGTTGTCGGTGTGTGTGTGTGTTGTCGGTGTGTGTGTGTGTGTTGTCGGTGTGTGTGTGTGTGTGTTGTCGGTGTGTGTGTGTGTGTGTGTGTGTGTTGTCGGTGTGTGTGTGTGTGTTGTCGGTGTGTGTGTGTGTGTGTGTTGTCGGTGTGTGTGTGTGTTGTGTGTGTGTGTGTTGTCGGTGTGTGTGTGTGTGTGTGTGTGTGTGTTGTCGGTGTGTGTGTGTTGTCGGTGTGTGTGTGTGTGTGTGTTGTCAGTGTGTGTGTGTGTGTTGTCGGTGTGTGTGTGTGTGTGTTATCGGTGTGTGTGTGTGTGTTGCCGGTGTGTGTGTGTGTGTTGTCGGTGTGTGTGTGTGTGTGTTGTCGGTGTGTGTGTGTGTGTTGTCGGTGTGTGTGTGTGTGTGTGTTTGTGTTGTCGGTGTGTGTGTGTGTGTTGTCGGTGTGTGTGTGTGTGTGTGTGTTGTCGCTGTGTGTGTGTGTGGTCGGTGTGTGTGTGTGTGTGTGTGTCTATTGTCGGTGTGTGTGTGTGTTGTCGGTATGTGTGTGTGTGTGTTGTCGGTGTGTGTGTGTGTGTGTTTTCGCTGTGTGTGTGTGTGTGGTCGGTGTGTGTGTGTGTGTGTGTGTCTATTGTCGGTGTGTGTGTGTGTTGTCGGTGTGTGTGTGTGTGTGTTGTCGGTGTGTGTGTGTTGTCGGTGTGTGTGTGTGTGTTGTCGGTGTGTGTGTGTGTGTGTTGTCGGTTTGTGTGTGTGTGTGTGTGTTGTCGGTGTGTGTGTGTGTTGTCGGTGTGTGTGTGTGTGTTGTCGGTGTGTGTGTGTGTGTGTGTGTGTTGTCGGTGTGTGTGTGTGTTGTCGGTGTGTGTGTGTGTGTGTGTTGTCGGTGTGTGTGTGTTGTGTGTGTGTGTGTGTTGTCGGTGTGTGTGTGTGTGTTGTCGGTGTGTGTGTGTGTGTGTGTTGTCAGTGTGTGTGTGTGTGTTGTCGGTGTGTGTGTGTGTGTGTTGCCGGTGTGTTTGTGTGTGTTGTCGGTGTGTGTGTGTGTGTGTGTTGTCGGTGTGTGTGTGTGTGTGTTGTCGGTGTGTGTGTTTGTGTGTGTGTTGTCAGTGTGTGTGTGTGTGTTGTCGCTGTGTGTGTGTGTGGTCGGTGTGTGTGTGTGTGTGTGTGCCTATTGTCGGTGTGTGTGTGTGTTGTCGGTGTGTGTGTGTGTGTGTTGTCGGTGTGTGTGTGTGTTGTCGGTGTGTGTGTGTGTGTGTTGTCGGTGTGTGTGTGTGTGTGTTGTCGGTGTGTGTGTGTGTGTGTGTGTTGTCGGTGTGTGTGTGTGTTGTCGGTGTGTGTGTGTGTGTGTGTTGTCGGTGTGTGTGTGTGTGTTGTCGGTGTGTGTGTGTTGTCGGTGTGTGTGTGTTGTCGGTGTGTGTGTGTTGTCGGTGTGTGTGTGTGTGTGTGTGTGTGTTGTCGGTGTGTGTGTGTTGTCGGTGTGTGTGTGTGTGTGTGTTGTCAGTGTGTGTGTGTGTGTGTTGTCGGTGTGTGTGTGTGTGTGTTATCGGTGTGTGTGTGTGTTGTCGGTGTGTGTGTGTGTGTGTTGTCGGTGTGTGTGTGTGTGTGTTGTCGGTGTGTGTGTGTGTTGTCGGTGTGTGTGTGTGTGTGTGTGTGTGTGTGTTGTCGGTGTGTGTGTGTGTTGTCGGTGTGTGTGTGTGTGTTGTCGGTGTGTGTGTGTGTTGTCGGTGTGTGTGTGTGTTGTCGGTGTGTGTGTGTGTGTTGTCAGTGTGTGTGTGTGTGTGTTGTCGGTGTGTGTGTGTTTATGTGTTGTCGGTGTGTGTGTGTGTGTGTTGTCGGTGTGTGTGTGTGTGTGTGTTGTCGGTGTGTGTGTGTGTTGGTGTGTGTGTGTTGTCTGTGTGTGTGTGTGTTGTCGGTGTGTGTGTGTGTGTGTGTTGTCGGTGTGTGTGTGTGTTGTTGGTGTGTGTGTGTTGTCTGTGTGTGTGTGTGTGTGTGTTGTCGGTGTGTGTGTTGTCGGTGTGTGTGTGTGTGATGTCGGTGTGTGTGTGTGTGTGTGTTGTCGGTGTGTGTGTGTGTTGTCGGTGTGTGTGTGTTGTCGGTGTGCGTGTGTGTGTGTGTGTTGTCGGTGTGTGTGTGTGTTGTCGGTGTGTGTGTGTGTGTTGTCGGTGTGTGTGTGTGTGTGTTGTCGGTTTGTGTGTGTGTGTGTGTGTGTGTTGTCGGTGTGTGTGTGTGTGTTGTCGGTGTGTGTGTGTGTGTGTGTTGTCGGTGTGTGTGTGTGTTGTGTGTGTGTGTGTTGTCGGTGTGTGTGTGTGTGTGTGTGTGTGTGTTGTCGGTGTGTGTGTGTTGTCGGTGTGTGTGTGTGTGTGTGTTGTCAGTGTGTGTGTGTGTGTTGTCGGTGTGTGTGTGTGTGTGTTATCGGTGTGTGTGTGTGTGTTGCCGGTGTGTGTGTGTGTGTTGTCGGTGTGTGTGTGTGTGTGTTGTCGGTGTGTGTGTGTGTGTTGTCGGTGTGTGTGTGTGTGTGTGTTTGTGTTGTCGGTGTGTGTGTGTGTGTTGTCGGTGTGTGTGTGTGTGTGTGTGTTGTCGCTGTGTGTGTGTGTGGTCGGTGTGTGTGTGTGTGTGTGTGTCTATTGTCGGTGTGTGTGTGTGTTGTCGGTATGTGTGTGTGTGTGTTGTCGGTGTGTGTGTGTGTGTGTTTTCGCTGTGTGTGTGTGTGTGGTCGGTGTGTGTGTGTGTGTGTGTGTCTATTGTCGGTGTGTGTGTGTGTTGTCGGTGTGTGTGTGTGTGTGTTGTCGGTGTGTGTGTGTTGTCGGTGTGTGTGTGTGTGTTGTCGGTGTGTGTGTGTGTGTGTTGTCGGTTTGTGTGTGTGTGTGTGTGTTGTCGGTGTGTGTGTGTGTTGTCGGTGTGTGTGTGTGTGTTGTCGGTGTGTGTGTGTGTGTGTGTGTGTTGTCGGTGTGTGTGTGTGTTGTCGGTGTGTGTGTGTGTGTGTGTTGTCGGTGTGTGTGTGTTGTGTGTGTGTGTGTGTTGTCGGTGTGTGTGTGTGTGTTGTCGGTGTGTGTGTGTGTGTGTGTTGTCAGTGTGTGTGTGTGTGTTGTCGGTGTGTGTGTGTGTGTGTTGCCGGTGTGTTTGTGTGTGTTGTCGGTGTGTGTGTGTGTGTGTGTTGTCGGTGTGTGTGTGTGTGTGTTGTCGGTGTGTGTGTTTGTGTGTGTGTTGTCAGTGTGTGTGTGTGTGTTGTCGCTGTGTGTGTGTGTGGTCGGTGTGTGTGTGTGTGTGTGTGCCTATTGTCGGTGTGTGTGTGTGTTGTCGGTGTGTGTGTGTGTGTGTTGTCGGTGTGTGTGTGTGTTGTCGGTGTGTGTGTGTGTGTGTTGTCGGTGTGTGTGTGTGTGTGTTGTCGGTTTGTGTGTGTGTGTGTGTGTTGTCGGTGTGTGTGTGTGTTGTCGGTGTGTGTGTGTGTGTGTGTTGTCGGTGTGTGTGTGTGTGTTGTCGGTGTGTGTGTGTTGTCGGTGTGTGTGTGTTGTCGGTGTGTGTGTGTTGTCGGTGTGTGTGTGTGTGTGTGTGTGTGTTGTCGGTGTGTGTGTGTTGTCGGTGTGTGTGTGTGTGTGTGTTGTCAGTGTGTGTGTGTGTGTGTTGTCGGTGTGTGTGTGTGTGTGTTATCGGTGTGTGTGTGTGTTGTCGGTGTGTGTGTGTGTGTGTTGTCGGTGTGTGTGTGTGTGTGTTGTCGGTGTGTGTGTGTGTGTGTTGTCGGTGTGTGTGTGTGTGTTGTCGGTGTGTGTGTGTTGTCGGTGTGTGTGTGTGTGTGTTGTCGCTGTGTGTGTGTGTGGTCGGTGTGTGTGTGTGTGTGTGTTGTCGGTGTGTGTGTGTTGTCGGTGTGGGTGTGTGTGTGTTGTCGGTGTGTGTGTGTGTGTGTTGTCGGTGTGTGTGTGTTGTCGGTGTGTGTGTGTGTGTTGTCGGTGTGTGTGTGTGTGTGTTGTCAGTGTGTGTGTGTGTTGTCGGTGTGTGTGTGTGTGTGTGTGTGTGTTGTCAGTGTGTGTGTGTGTGTGTTGTCGGTGTGTGTGTGTGTGTGTTATCGGTGTGTGTGTGTGTGTTGCCGGTGTGTGTGTGTGTGTTGTCGGTGTGTGTGTGTGTGTGTTGTCGGTGTGTGTGTGTGTGTGTGTTGTCGGTGTGTGTGTGTGTGTTGTCGGTGTGTGTGTGTTGTCGGTGTGTGTGTGTGTGTTGTCGGTGTGTGTGTGTGTGTGTTGTCGCTGTGTGTGTGTGTGGTCGGTGTGTGTGTGTGTGTGTGTTGTCGGTGTGTGTGTGTTGTCGGTGTGGGTGTGTGTGTGTTGTCGGTGTGTGTGTGTGTGTTGTCGGTGTGTGTGTGTTGTCGGTGTGTGTGTGTGTGTTGTCGGTGTGTGTGTGTTGTCGGTGTGTGTGTGTGTGTTGTCGGTGTGTGTGTGTGTGTTGTCGGTGTGTGTGTGTGTTGTCGCTGTGTGTGTGTGTGGTCGGTGTGTGTGTGTGTGTGTGTTGTCGGTGTGTGTGTGTTGTCGGTGTGGGTGTGTGTGTGTTGTCGGTGTGTGTGTGTGTGTGTTGTCGGTGTGTGTGTGTGTGTGTTGTCGGTGTGTGTGTGTGTTGTCGGTGTGTGTGTGTGTGTGTTGTCGGTGTGTGTGTGTGTTGTCGGTGTGTGTGTGTGTGTGTGTGTGTGTGTGTTGTCGGTGTGTGTGTGTGTTGTCGGTGTGTGTGTGTGTGTTGTCGGTGTGTGTGTGTGTTGTCGGTGTGTGTGTGTGTTGTCAGTGTGTGTGTGTGTGTGTTGTCGGTGTGTGTGTGTTTATGTGTTGTCGGTGTGTGTGTGTGTGTGTTGTCGGTGTGTGTGTGTGTGTGTGTTGTCGGTGTGTGTGTGTGTTGTTGGTGTGTGTGTGTTGTCTGTGTGTGTGTGTGTTGTCGGTGTGTGTGTGTGTGTGTGTTGTCGGTGTGTGTGTGTGTTGGTGTGTGTGTGTTGTCTGTGTTTGTGTGTGTGTGTGTTGTCGGTGTGTGTGTTGTCGGTGTGTGTGTGTGTGATGTCGGTGTGTGTGTGTGTGTGTGTTGTCGGTGTGTGTGTGTGTTGTCGGTGTGTGTGTGTTGTCGGTGTGCGTGTGTGTGTGTGTGTTGTCGGTGTGTGTGTGTGTTGTCGGTGTGTGTGTGTGTGTTGTCGGTGTGTGTGTGTGTGTGTTGTCGGTTTGTGTGTGTGTGTGTGTGTGTGTTGTCGGTGTGTGTGTGTGTGTTGTCGGTGTGTGTGTGTGTGTGTGTTGTCGGTGTGTGTGTGTGTTGTGTGTGTGTGTGTTGTCGGTGTGTGTGTGTGTGTGTGTGTGTGTGTTGTCGGTGTGTGTGTGTTGTCGGTGTGTGTGTGTGTGTGTTGTCAGTGTGTGTGTGTGTGTTGTCGGTGTGTGTGTGTGTGTGTTATCGGTGTGTGTGTGTGTGTGTTATCGGTGTGTGTGTGTGTGTTGCCGGTGTGTGTGTGTGTGTGTTGTCGGTGTGTGTGTGTGTGTGTTGTCGGTGTGTGTGTGTGTGTTGTCGGTGTGTGTGTGTGTGTGTGTTTGTGTTGTCGGTGTGTGTGTGTGTGTTGTCGGTGTGTGTGTGTGTGTGTGTGTTGTCGCTGTGTGTGTGTGTGGTCGGTGTGTGTGTGTGTGTGTGTGTCTATTGTCGGTGTGTGTGTGTGTTGTCGGTATGTGTGTGTGTGTGTTGTCGGTGTGTGTGTGTGTGTGTTTTCGCTGTGTGTGTGTGTGTGGTCGGTGTGTGTGTGTGTGTGTGTGTCTATTGTCGGTGTGTGTGTGTGTTGTCGGTGTGTGTGTGTGTGTGTTGTCGGTGTGTGTGTGTGTGTGTTGTCGGTGTGTGTGTGTTGTCGGTGTGTGTGTGTGTGTTGTCGGTGTGTGTGTGTGTGTGTTGTCGGTTTGTGTGTGTGTGTGTGTGTTGTCGGTGTGTGTGTGTGTTGTCGGTGTGTGTGTGTGTGTGTGTGTGTTGTCGGTGTGTGTGTGTGTGTGTGTTGTCGGTGTGTGTGTGTTGTGTGTGTGTGTGTGTTGTCGGTGTGTGTGTGTGTGTTGTCGGTGTGTGTGTGTTGTCGGTGTGTGTGTGTGTGTGTGTTGTCAGTGTGTGTGTGTGTGTTGTCGGTGTGTGTGTGTGTGTGTGTTGTCAGTGTGTGTGTGTGTGTTGTCGGTGTGTGTGTGTGTGTGTTATCGGTGTGTGTGTGTGTGTTGCCGGTGTGTTTGTGTGTGTTGTCGGTGTGTGTGTGTGTGTGTTGTCGGTGTGTGTGTGTGTGTGTTGTCGGTGTGTGTGTTTGTGTGTGTGTTGTCAGTGTGTGTGTGTGTGTTGTCGCTGTGTGTGTGTGTGGTCGGTGTGTGTGTGTGTGTGTGTGCCTATTGTCGGTGTGTGTGTGTGTTGTCGGTGTGTGTGTGTGTGTTGTCGGTGTGTGTGTGTGTGTGTGTTTGTGTTGTCGGTGTGTGTGTGTGTGTTGTCGGTGTGTGTGTGTGTGTGTGTGTTGTCGCTGTGTGTGTGTGTGGTCGGTGTGTGTGTGTGTGTGTGTGTCTATTGTCGGTGTGTGTGTGTGTTGTCGGTATGTGTGTGTGTGTGTTGTCGGTGTGTGTGTGTGTGTGTTTTCGCTGTGTGTGTGTGTGTGGTCGGTGTGTGTGTGTGTGTGTGTGTCTATTGTCGGTGTGTGTGTGTGTTGTCGGTGTGTGTGTGTGTGTGTTGTCGGTGTGTGTGTGTTGTCGGTGTGTGTGTGTGTGTTGTCGGTGTGTGTGTGTGTGTGTTGTCGGTTTGTGTGTGTGTGTGTGTGTTGTCGGTGTGTGTGTGTGTTGTCGGTGTGTGTGTGTGTGTGTTGTCGGTGTGTGTGTGTGTGTGTGTGTGTTGTCGGTGTGTGTGTGTGTTGTCGGTGTGTGTGTGTGTGTGTGTTGTCGGTGTGTGTGTGTTGTGTGTGTGTGTGTGTTGTCGGTGTGTGTGTGTGTGTTGTCGGTGTGTGTGTGTTGTCGGTGTGTGTGTGTGTGTGTGTTGTCAGTGTGTGTGTGTGTGTTGTCGGTGTGTGTGTGTGTGTGTTATCGGTGTGTGTGTGTGTGTTGCCGGTGTGTTTGTGTGTGTTGTCGGTGTGTGTGTGTGTGTGTGTTGTCGGTGTGTGTGTGTGTGTGTTGTCAGTGTGTGTGTGTGTTGTCGGTGTGTGTGTGTGTGTGTGTGTGTGTTGTCAGTGTGTGTGTGTGTGTGTTGTCGGTGTGTGTGTGTGTGTGTTATCGGTGTGTGTGTGTGTGTTGCTGGTGTGTGTGTGTGTGTTGTCGGTGTGTGTGTGTGTGTGTTGTCGGTGTGTGTGTGTGTGTGTTGTCGGTGTGTGTGTGTGTGTTGTCGGTGTGTGTGTGTTGTCGGTGTGTGTGTGTGTGTTGTCGGTGTGTGTGTGTGTGTGTTGTCGCTGTGTGTGTGTGTGGTCGGTGTGTGTGTGTGTGTGTGTTGTCGGTGTGTGTGTGTTGTCGGTGTGGGTGTGTGTGTGTTGTCGGTGTGTGTGTGTGTGTTGTCGGTGTGTGTGTGTTGTCGGTGTGTGTGTGTGTGTTGTCGGTGTGTGTGTGTTGTCGGTGTGTGTGTGTGTGTTGTCGGTGTGTGTGTGTGTTGTCGCTGTGTGTGTGTGTGGTCGGTGTGTGTGTGTGTGTGTGTTGTCGGTGTGTGTGTGTTGTCGGTGTGGGTGTGTGTGTGTTGTCGGTGTGTGTGTGTGTGTGTTGTCGGTGTGTGTGTGTGTGTGTTGTCGGTGTGTGTGTGTGTTGTCGGTGTGTGTGTGTGTGTGTTGTCGGTGTGTGTGTGTGTTGTCGGTGTGTGTGTGTGTGTGTGTGTGTGTGTTGTCGGTGTGTGTGTGTGTTGTCGGTGTGTGTGTGTGTGTTGTCGGTGTGTGTGTGTGTTGTCGGTGTGTGTGTGTGTTGTCGGTGTGTGTGTGTGTGTTGTCAGTGTGTGTGTGTGTGTGTTGTCGGTGTGTGTGTGTTTATGTGTTGTCGGTGTGTGTGTGTGTGTGTTGTCGGTGTGTGTGTGTGTGTGTGTTGTCGGTGTGTGTGTGTGTTGTTGGTGTGTGTGTGTTGTCTGTGTGTGTGTGTGTTGTCGGTGTGTGTGTGTGTGTTGTCGGTGTGTGTGTGTGTTGGTGTGTGTGTGTTGTCTGTGTGTGTGTGTGTTGTCGGTGTGTGTGTTGTCGGTGTGTGTGTGTGTGATGTCGGTGTGTGTGTGTGTGTGTGTTGTCGGTGTGTGTGTGTGTTGTCGGTGTGTGTGTGTTGTCGGTGTGCGTGTGTGTGTGTGTGTTGTCGGTGTGTGTGTGTGTTGTCGGTGTGTGTGTGTGTGTTGTCGGTGTGTGTGTGTGTGTGTTGTCGGTTTGTGTGTGTGTGTGTGTGTGTGTTGTCGGTGTGTGTGTGTGTGTTGTCGGTGTGTGTGTGTGTGTGTGTTGTCGGTGTGTGTGTGTGTTGTGTGTGTGTGTGTTGTCGGTGTGTGTGTGTGTGTGTGTGTGTGTGTTGTCGGTGTGTGTGTGTTGTCGGTGTGTGTGTGTGTGTGTTGTCAGTGTGTGTGTGTGTGTTGTCGGTGTGTGTGTGTGTGTGTTATCGGTGTGTGTGTGTGTGTTGCCGGTGTGTGTGTGTGTGTGTTGTCGGTGTGTGTGTGTGTGTGTGTTGTCGGTGTGTGTGTGTGTGTTGTCGGTGTGTGTGTGTGTGTGTGTGTTTGTGTTGTCGGTGTGTGTGTGTGTGTTGTCGGTGTGTGTGTGTGTGTGTGTGTTGTCGCTGTGTGTGTGTGTGGTCGGTGTGTGTGTGTGTGTGTGTGTCTATTGTCGGTGTGTGTGTGTGTTGTCGTGTGTGTGTGTGTGTTGTCGGTGTGTGTGTGTTCGCTGTGTGTGTGTGTGTGGTCGGTGTGTGTGTGTGTGTGTGTGTCTATTGTCGGTGTGTGTGTGTGTTGTCGGTGTGTGTGTGTGTGTGTTGTCGGTGTGTGTGTGTGTGTGTTGTCGGTGTGTGTGTGTTGTCGGTGTGTGTGTGTGTGTTGTCGGTGTGTGTGTGTGTGTGTTGTCGGTTTGTGTGTGTGTGTGTGTGTTGTCGGTGTGTGTGTGTGTTGTCGGTGTGTGTGTGTGTGTGTGTGTGTTGTCGGTGTGTGTGTGTGTGTGTGTTGTCGGTGTGTGTGTGTTGTGTGTGTGTGTGTGTTGTCGGTGTGTGTGTGTGTGTTGTCGGTGTGTGTGTGTTGTCGGTGTGTGTGTGTGTGTGTGTTGTCAGTGTGTGTGTGTGTGTTGTCGGTGTGTGTGTGTGTGTGTGTTGTCAGTGTGTGTGTGTGTGTTGTCGGTGTGTGTGTGTGTGTGTTATCGGTGTGTGTGTGTGTGTTGCCGGTGTGTTTGTGTGTGTTGTCGGTGTGTGTGTGTGTGTGTTGTCGGTGTGTGTGTGTGTGTGTTGTCGGTGTGTGTGTTTGTGTGTGTGTTGTCAGTGTGTGTGTGTGTGTTGTCGCTGTGTGTGTGTGTGGTCGGTGTGTGTGTGTGTGTGTGTGCCTATTGTCGGTGTGTGTGTGTGTTGTCGGTGTGTGTGTGTGTGTGTTGTCGGTGTGTGTGTGTGTTGTCGGTGTGTGTGTGTGTGTGTTGTCGGTGTGTGTGTGTGTGTGTTGTCGGTTTGTGTGTGTGTGTGTGTGTGTTGTCGGTGTGTGTGTGTGTGTTGTCGGTGTGTGTGTGTGTGTGTGTTGTCGGTGTGTGTGTGTGTGTTGTCGGTGTGTGTGTGTTGTCGGTGTGTGTGTGTGTGTGTGTTGTCAGTGTGTGTGTGTGTGTGTTGTCGGTGTGTGTGTGTGTGTGTTATCGGTGTGTGTGTGTGTGTTGTCGGTGTGTGTGTGTGTGTGTTGTCGGTGTGTGTGTGTGTGTGTTGTCGGTGTGTGTGTGTGTGTGTTGTCGGTGTGTGTGTGTGTGTTGTCGGTGTGTGTGTGTTGTCGGTGTGTGTGTGTGTGTGTTGTCGCTGTGTGTGTGTGTGGTCGGTGTGTGTGTGTGTGTGTGTTGTCGGTGTGTGTGTGTTGTCGGTGTGGGTGTGTGTGTGTTGTCGGTGTGTGTGTGTGTGTGTTGTCGGTGTGTGTGTGTTGTCGGTGTGTGTGTGTGTGTTGTCGGTGTGTGTGTGTGTGTGTTGTCAGTGTGTGTGTGTGTTGTCGGTGTGTGTGTGTGTGTGTGTGTGTGTTGTCAGTGTGTGTGTGTGTGTGTTGTCGGTGTGTGTGTGTGTGTGTTATCGGTGTGTGTGTGTGTGTTGCCGGTGTGTGTGTGTGTGTGTTGTCGGTGTGTGTGTGTGTGTGTTGTCGGTGTGTGTGTGTGTGTGTTGTCGGTGTGTGTGTGTGTGTTGTCGGTGTGTGTGTGTTGTCGGTGTGTGTGTGTGTGTTGTCGGTGTGTGTGTGTGTGTGTTGTCGCTGTGTGTGTGTGTGGTCGGTGTGTGTGTGTGTGTGTGTTGTCGGTGTGTGTGTGTTGTCGGTGTGGGTGTGTGTGTGTTGTCGGTGTGTGTGTGTGTGTTGTCGGTGTGTGTGTGTGTTGTCGGTGTGTGTGTGTGTGTTGTCGGTGTGTGTGTGTGTGTGTTGTCAGTGTGTGTGTGTGTGTGTGTGTGTGTTGTCGGTGTGTGTGTGTGTGTTGTCGGTGTGTGTGTGTGTGTTGTCGGTGTGTGTGTGTGTGTTGTCGGTGTGTGTGTGTGTGTGTTGTCAGTGTGTGTGTGTTTATGTGTTGTCGGTGTGTGTGTGTTTATGTGTTGTCGGTGTGTGTGTGTGTGTGTTGTCGGTGTGTGTGTGTGTGTGTGTGTTGTTGGTGTGTGTGTGTGTTGTCTGTGTGTGTGTGTTGTCTGTGTGTGTGTGTGTGTGTTGTCGATGTGTGTGTGTGTTGTCGGTGTGTGTGTGTGTGATGTCGGTGTGTGTGTGTGTGTGTGTGTTGTCGGTGTGTGTGTGTTGTCGGTGTGCGTGTGTGTGTGTGTGTTGTCGGTGTGTGTGTGTGTTGTCGGTGTGTGTGTGTGTGTTGTCGGTGTGTGTGTGTGTGTTGTCGGTTTGTGTGTGTGTGTGTGTTGTCGGTGTGTGTGTGTGTGTTGTCGGTGTGTGTGTGTGTGTTGTCGGTGTGTGTGTGTGTGTGTTGTCGGTGTGTGTGTGTGTGTGTGTTGTCGGTGTGTGTGTGTGTGTGTGTGTGTGTGTGTTGTCGGTGTGTGTGTGTGTGTGTGTGTGTTGTCGGTGTGTGTGTGTTGTCGGTGTGTGTGTGTGTGTGTTGTCAGTGTGTGTGTGTGTGTTGTCGGTGTGTGTGTGTGTGTGTTATCGGTGTGTGTGTGTGTGTTGCCGGTGTGTGTGTGTGTGTTGTCGGTGTGTGTGTGTGTTGTCGGTGTGTGTGTGTGTGTGTTGTCGGTGTGTGTGTGTGTGTGTTGTCGGTGTGTGTGTGTGTGTGTTTGTGTTGTCGGTGTGTGTGTGTGTGTGTGTGTTGTCGCTGTGTGTGTGTGTGGTCGGTGTGTGTGTGTGTGTGTCTATTGTTGGTGTGTGTGTGTGTTGTCATTGTGTGTGTGTGTGTGTTGTCGGTGTGTGTGTGTGTGTTGTCGGTGTGTGTGTGTGTGTGGTCGGTGTGTGTGTGTGTGTGTGTGTCTATTGTCGGTGTGTGTGTGTGTTGTCGGTGTGTGTGTGTGTGTGTTGTCGGTGTGTGTGTGTGTTGTCGGTGTGTGTGTGTGTGTTGTCGGTGTGTGTGTGTGTGTGTTGTCGGTTTGTGTGTGTGTGTGTGTGTGTTGTCGGTGTGTGTGTGTGTTGTCGGTGTGTGTGTGTGTGTTGTCGGTGTGTGTGTGTGTGTGTTGTGTGTGTGTGTGTTGTCGGTGTGTGTGTGTGTGTGTGTTGTCGGTGTGTGTGTGTTGTCGGTGTGTGTGTGTGTGTGTGTTGTCAGTGTGTGTGTGTGTGTTGTCGGTGTGTGTGTGTGTTATCGGTGTGTGTGTGTGTGTTGCCGGTGTGTGTGTGTGTGTTGTCGGTGTGTGTGTGTGTGTGTTGTCGGTGTGTGTGTGTGTGTCGGTGTGTGTGTGTGTGTGTGTGTGTGTTGTCGGTGTGTGTGTGTGTTGTCGCTGTGTGTGTGTGTGGTCGGTGTGTGTGTGTGTGTGTGTTGTCGGTGTGTGTGTGTTGTCGGTGTGTGTGTGTTGTCGGTGTGGGTGTGTGTGTGTTGTCGGTGTGTGTGTGTGTGTGTTGTCGGTGTGTGTGTGTGTGTTGTCGGTGTGTGTGTGTGTGTTGTCGGTGTGTGTGTGTGTGTGTTGTCGGTGTGTGTGTGTGTTGTCGGTGTGTGTGTGTGTTGTCGGTGTGTGTGTGTGTTGTCGGTGTGTGTGTGTGTGTGTGTGTGTTGTCGGTGTGTGTGTGTGTGTTGTCGGTGTGTGTGTGTGTGTGTGTTGTCGGTGTGTGTGTGTGTGTGTGTTGTCAGTGTGTGTGTGTGTGTTGTCGGTGTGTGTGTGTTTATGTGTTGTCGGTGTGTGTGTGTGTGTGTTGTCGGTGTGTGTGTGTGTGTTGTCGGTGTGTGTGTGTGTGTGTGTTGTCAGTGTGTGTGTGTGTGTGTGTTGTCAGTGTGTGTGTGTGTGTGTGTGTGTGTTGTCGGTGTGTGTGTGTGTGTGTTGTCGGTGTGTGTGTGTGTGTTGTCGGTGTGTGTGTGTGTGTTGTCGGTGTGTGTGTGTGTGTTGTCGGTGTGTGTGTGTGTGTTGTCGGTGTGTGTGTGTGTGTTGTCGGTGTGTGTGTGTGTGTGTTGTCGGTGTGTGTGTGTGTTTGTTGTCAGTGTGTGTGTGTGTGTGTTGTCGGTGTGTGTGTGTTTATGTGTTGTCGGTGTGTGTGTGTGTGTGTTGTCGGTGTGTGTGTGTGTGTGTGTTGTCGGTGTGTGTGTGTGTTGTTGGTGTGTGTGTGTTGTCTGTGTGGGTGTGTGTGTTGTCGGTGTGTGTGTGTTTTGTCGGTGTGTGTGTGTGTGATGTCGGTGTGTGTGTGTGTGTGTGTTGTCGGTGTGTGTGTGTGTTGTCGGTGTGTGTGTGTTGTCGGTGTGTGTGTGTGTGTTGTCGGTGTGTGTGTGTGTGTTGTCGGTGTGTGTGTGTGTGTGTTGTCGGTGTGTGTGTGTTTATGTGTTGTCGGTGTGTGTGTGTGTGTGTTGTCGGTGTGTGTGTGTGTGTGTTGTCGGTGTGTGTGTGTGTGTGTGTTGTTGGTGTGTGTGTGTGTGTGTTGTCAGTGTGTGTGTGTGTGTGTTGTCGGTGTGTGTGTGTTGTCGGTGTGCGTGTGTGTGTGTGTGTTGTCGGTGTGTGTGTGTGTTGTCGGTGTGTGTGTGTGTGTTGTCGGTGTGTGTGTGTGTGTTGTCGGTTTGTGTGTGTGTGTGTGTGTGTTGTCGGTGTGTGTGTGTGTGTGTTGTCGGTGTGTGTGTGTGTTGTGTGTGTGTGTGTTGTCGGTGTGTGTGTGTGTGTGTGTGTGTTGTCGGTGTGTGTGTGTTGTCGGTGTGTGTGTGTGTGTTGTCAGTGTGTGTGTGTGTGTTGTCGGTGTGTGTGTGTGTGTGTTATCGGTGTGTGTGTGTGTGTTGCCGGTGTGTGTGTGTGTGTTGTCGGTGTGTGTGTGTGTGTGTTGTCGGTGTGTGTGTGTGTTGTCGGTGTGTGTGTGTTGTCGGTGTGTGTGTGTGTGTGTTGTCGGTTTGTGTGTGTGTGTGTGTGTGTTGTCGGTGTGTGTGTGTGTTGTGTGTGTGTTGTCGGTGTGTGTGTGTGTGTTGTCGGTGTGTGTGTGTTGTCGGTGTGTGTGTGTGTGTGTGTGTGTTGTCGGTGTGTGTGTGTTGTCGGTGTGTGTGTGTGTGTGTGTTGTCAGTGTGTGTGTGTGTGTGTGTTGTCGGTGTGTGTGTGTGTGTGTTATCGGTGTGTGTGTGTGTGTTGCCGGTGTGTGTGTGTGTGTTGTCGGTGTGTGTGTGTGTGTGTTGTCGGTGTGTGTGTGTGTGTGTTGTCGGTGTGTGTGTGTGTGTGGTCGGTGTGTGTGTGTGTGTGTGTTGTCGGTGTGTGTGTGTTGTCGGTGTGGGTGTGTGTGTGTTGTCGGTGTGTGTGTGTGTGTGTTGTCGGTGTGTGTGTGTTGTCGGTGTGTGTGTGTGTGTTGTCGGTGTGTGTGTGTGTGTGTTGTCGGTGTGTGTGTGTTGTCGGTGTGTGTGTGTGTGTTGTCGGTGTGTGTGTGTGTGTGTGTTGTCGGTGTGTGTGTGTGTTGTCGGTGTGTGTGTGTGTGTGTGTGTGTGTGTGTGTGTTGTCGGTGTGTGTGTGTGTGTTGTCGGTGTGTGTGTGTGTGTTGTCGGTGTGTGTGTGTGTGTGTGTTGTCGGTGTGTGTGTGTGTGTGTTGTCAGTGTGTGTGTGTGTGTGTTGTCGGTGTGTGTGTGTGTTTATGTGTTGTCGGTGTGTGTGTGTGTGTGTGTGTTGTCGCTGTGTGTGTGTGTGGTCGGTGTGTGTGTGTGTGTGTGTGTGTCTATTGTCGGTGTGTGTGTGTGTTGTCGGTGTGTGTGTGTGTTGTCGGTGTGTGTGTGTGTGTGTTTTCGCTGTGTGTGTGTGTGTGGTCGGTGTGTGTGTGTGTGTGTGTGTCTATTGTCGGTGTGTGTGTGTGTTGTCGGTGTGTGTGTGTGTGTGTTGTCGGTGTGTGTGTGTGTTGTCGGTGTGTGTGTGTGTGTTGTCGGTGTGTGTGTGTGTGTGTTGTCGGTTTGTGTGTGTGTGTGTGTGTGTTGTCGGTGTGTGTGTGTGTTGTCGGTGTGTGTGTGTGTGTGTGTTGTCGGTGTGTGTGTGTGTGTGTGTGTGTTGTCGGTGTGTGTGTGTGTTGTCGGTGTGTGTGTGTGTGTTGTCGGTGTGTGTGTGTGTGTGTGTGTTGTCGGTGTGTGTGTTTGTGTTGTGTGTGTGTGTGTGTTGTCGGTGTGTGTGTGTGTGTGTGTTGTCGGTGTGTGTGTGTTGTCGGTGTGTGTGTGTGTGTGTTGTCAGTGTGTGTGTGTGTGTTGTCGGTGTGTGTGTGTGTGTGTTGTCGGTGTGTGTGTTTGTGTGTGTGTGTGTTGTCAGTGTGTGTGTGTGTGTTGTCGCTGTGTGTGTGTGTGGTCGGTGTGTGTGTGTGTGTGTGTGCCTATTGTCGGTGTGTGTGTGTGTTGTCGGTGTGTGTGTGTGTGTGTTGTCGGTGTGTGTGTGTGTTGTCGGTGTGTGTGTGTTGTCGGTGTGTGTGTTGTCGGTGTGTGTGTGTGTGTGTTGTCGGTTTGTGTGTGTGTGTGTGTGTGTTGTCGGTGTGTGTGTGTGTTGTCGGTGTGTGTGTGTGTGTGTGTGTTGTCGGTGTGTGTGTGTGTGTTGTCGGTGTGTGTGTGTTGTCGGTGTGTGTGTGTGTGTGTGTGTGTTGTCGGTGTGTGTGTGTTGTCGGTGTGTGTGTGTGTGTGTGTTGTCAGTGTGTGTGTGTGTGTGTTGCCGGTGTGTGTGTGTGTGTTGCCGGTGTGTGTGTGTGTGTTGCCGGTGTGTGTGTGTGTGTTGCCGGTGTGTGTGTGTGTGTTGTCGGTGTGTGTGTGTGTGTGTTGTCGGTGTGTGTGTGTGTGTGTTGTCGCTGTGTGTGTGTGTGTGTTGTCGCTGTGTGTGTGTGTGGTCGGTGTGTGTGTGTGTGTGTGTGTTGTCGGTGTGTGTGTGTTGTCGGTGTGGGTGTGTGTGTGTTGTCGGTGTGTGTGTGTGTGTGTTGTCGGTGTGTGTGTGTTGTCGGTGTGTGTGTGTGTGTTGTCGGTGTGTGTGTGTGTGTGTTGTCGGTGTGTGTGTGTGTTGTCGGTGTGTGTGTGTGTGTGTGTGTGTGTGTTGTCGGTGTGTGTGTGTGTGTTGTCGGTGTGTGTGTGTGTGTTGTCGGTGTGTGTGTGTGTGTGTTGTCAGTGTGTGTGTGTGTGTGTGTTGTCGGTGTGTGTGTGTTTATGTGTTGTCGGTGTGTGTGTGTGTTGTCGGTGTGTGTGTGTGTTGTTGGTGTGTGTGTGTGTTGTTGGTGTGTGTGTGTTGTCTGTGTGTGTGTGTGTGTGTTGTCGGTGTGTGTGTGTGTTGTCGGTGTGTGTGTGTGTGATGTCGGTGTGTGTGTGTGTGTGTGTTGTCGGTGTGTGTGTGTGTGTGTTGTCGGTGTGTGTGTGTGTTGTCGGTGTGCGTGTGTGTGTGTGTGTTGTCGGTGTGTGTGTGTGTTGTCGGTGTGTGTGTGTGTGTTGTCGGGTGGGTGTGTGTGTGTTGTCGGTTTGTGTGTGTGTGTGTGTTGTCGGTGTGTGTGTGTGTGTTGTCGGTGTGTGTGTGTGTGTGTGTTGTCGGTGTGTGTGTGTGTTGTGTGTGTGTGTGTTGTCGGTGTGTGTGTGTGTGTGTTGTCGGTGTGTGTGTGTTGTCGGTGTGTGTGTGTGTGTGTGTGTTGTCAGTGTGTGTGTGTGTGTTGTCGGTGTGTGTGTGTGTGTGTTATCGGTGTGTGTGTGTGTGTTGCCGGTGTGTGTGTGTGTGTTGTCGGTGTGTGTGTGTGTGTGTTGTTGGTGTGTGTGTGTGTGTGTTGTCGGTGTGTGTGTGTGTGTGTTTGTGTTGTCGGTGTGTGTGTGTGTGTGTTGTCGGTGTGTGTGTGTGTGTGTGTGTTGTCGCTGTGTGTGTGTGTTCGGTGTGTGTGTGTGTGTGTGTCTATTGTTGGTGTGTGTGTGTGTTGTCATTGTGTGTGTGTGTGTGTTGTCGGTGTGTGTGTGTGTGTTGTCGGTGTGTGTGTGTGTGTGGTCGGTGTGTGTGTGTGTGTGTCTATTGTCGGTGTGTGTGTGTGTTGTCGGTGTGTGTGTGTGTGTGTTGTCGGTGTGTGTGTGTGTTGTCGGTGTGTGTGTGTGTGTTGTCGGTTTGTGTGTGTGTGTGTGTGTGTGTTGTCGGTGTATGTTTGTGTTGTCGGTGTGTGTGTGTGTGTGTGTGTTGTCGGTGTGTGTGTGTTGTCGGTGTGTGTGTGTGTGTGTGTTGTCAGTGTGTGTGTGTGTGTTGTCGGTGTGTGTGTGTGTGTGTTATCGGTGTGTGTGTGTGTGTTGTCGGTGTGTGTGTGTGTGTGTTGTCGGTGTGTGTGTGTGTGTGTTGTCGGTGTGTGTGTGTGTGTGTGTGTTGTCGGTGTGTGTGTGTGTGTTGTCGGTGTGTGTGTGTGTGTGTTGTCGCTGTGTGTGTGTGTGGTCGGTGTGTGTGTGTGTGTGTGTTGTCGGTGTGTGTGTGTTGTCGGTGTGTGTGTGTGTGTGTTGTCGGTGTGTGTGTGTGTGTTGTCGGTGTGTGTGTGTGTGTTGTCGGGTGTGTGTGTGTGTGTTGTCGGTGTGTGTGTGTGTGTGTTGTCGGTGTGTGTGTGTGTTGTCGGTGTGTGTGTGTGTGTGTGTGTGTTGTCGGTGTGTGTGTGTGTGTTGTCGGTGTGTGTGTGTGTGTTGTCGGTGTGTGTGTGTGTGTGTGTTGTCGGTGTGTGTGTGTGTGTGTGTTGTCAGTGTGTGTGTGTGTGTTGTCGGTGTGTGTGTGTTTATGTGTTGTCGGTGTGTGTGTGTGTGTGTTGTCGGTGTGTGTGTGTGTGTTGTCGGTGTGTGTGTGTGTTGTCAGTGTGTGTGTGTGTTGTGTGTGTGTGTGTTGTCGGTGTGTGTGTGTGTGTTGTCGGTGTGTGTGTGTGTGTGTTGTCGGTGTGTGTGTGTGTGTGTTGTCGGTGTGTGTGTGTGTGTTGTCGGTGTGTGTGTGTGTGTTGTCGGTGTGTGTGTGTGTTGTCGGTGTGTGTGTGTGTTGTCGGTGTGTGTGTGTTTATGTGTTGTCGGTGTGTGTGTGTGTGTGTTGTTGGTGTGTGTGTGTGTGTGTGTTGTCGGTGTGTGTGTGTGTTGTTGGTGTGTGTGTGTTGTCTGTGTTGTCGGTGTGTGTGTGTTTTGTCGGTGTGTGTGTGTGTGATGTCGGTGTGTGTGTGTGTGTGTGTTGTCGGTGTGTGTGTGTGTGTGTGTTGTCGGTGTGTGTGTGTTGTCGGTGTGTGTGTGTGTGTTGTCGGTGTGTGTGTGTGTGTTGTCGGTGTGTGTGTGTTTATGTGTTGTCGGTGTGTGTGTGTTTATGTGTTGTCGGTGTGTGTGTGTGTGTGTTGTCGGTGTGTGTGTGTGTGTTGTCGGTGTGTGTGTGTGTGTGTGTTGTCGGTGTGTGTGTGTGTGTGTTGTCAGTGTGTGTGTGTGTGTGTTGTCGGTGTGTGTGTGTTTATGTGTTGTCGGTGTGTGTGTGTGTGTGTGTTGTCGGTGTGTGTGTGTGTGTTGTCGGTGTGTGTGTGTTGTCGGTGTGTGTGTGTTGTCGGTGTGTGTGTGTGTGTGTTGTCGGTGTGTGTGTGTGTGTTGTCGGTGTGTGTGTGTGTGTTGTCGGTGTGTGTGTGTGTGTGTTGTCGGTGTGTGTGTGTGTTGTCGGTGTGTGTGTGTGTGTGTGTGTGTGTTGTCGGTGTGTGTGTGTGTGTTGTCGGTGTGTGTGTGTGTGTGTTGTCGGTGTGTGTGTGTGTGTGTGTTGTCAGTGTGTGTGTGTGTGTGTTGTCGGTGTGTGTGTGTGTGTGTTGTCGGTGTGTGTGTGTGTGTGTGTGTTGTCGCTGTGTGTGTGTGTGGTCGGTGTGTGTGTGTGTGTGTGTGTCTATTGTCGGTGTGTGTGTGTGTTGTCGGTGTGTGTGTGTGTGTGTTGTCGGTGTGTGTGTGTGTTGTCGGTGTGTGTGTGTGTGTGTTGTCGGTGTGTGTGTGTGTTGTCGGTGTGTGTGTGTGTGTGTTGTCGGTGTGTGTGTGTGTGTGTTGTCGGTGTGTGTGTGTGTGTGTGTTGTCGGTTTGTGTGTGTGTGTGTGTGTGTTGTCGGTGTGTGTGTGTGTTGTCGGTGTGTGTGTGTGTGTGTGTTGTCAGTGTGTGTGTGTGTGTTGTCGGTGTGTGTGTGTTGTCGGTGTGCGTGTGTGTGTGTGTGTTGTCGGTGTGTGTGTGTGTGTTGTCGGTGTGTGTGTGTGTGTGTGTGTTGTCGGTTTGTGTGTGTGTGTGTGTGTGTTGTCGGTGTGTGTGTGTGTGTTGTCGGTGTGTGTGTGTGTGTTGTCGGTGTGTGTGTGTGTTGTGTGTGTGTGTGTTGTCGGTGTGTGTGTGTGTGTGTGTGTGTTGTCGGTGTGTGTGTGTTGTCGGTGTGTGTGTGTGTGTGTGTGTTGTCGGTGTGTGTGTGTGTGTGTGTTGTCGGTGTGTGTGTGTGTTGTGTGTGTGTGTGTTGTCGGTGTGTGTGTGTGTGTGTGTGTGTTGTCGGTGTGTGTGTGTTGTCGGTGTGTGTGTGTGTGTGTTGTCAGTGTGTGTGTGTGTGTTGTCGGTGTGTGTGTGTGTGTTATCGGTGTGTGTGTGTGTGTTGCCGGTGTGTGTGTGTGTGTTGTCGGTGTGTGTGTGTGTGTGTTGTCGGTGTGTGTGTGTGTGTGTTGTCGGTGAGTGTGTGTGTGTGTTTGTGTTGTCGGTGTGTGTGTGTGTGTTGTCGGTGTGTGTGTGTGTGTGTGTGTTGTCGGTGTGTGTGTGTGTGTTGTCGGTGTGTGTGTGTGTGTGTGTGTGTGTCTATTGTCGGTGTGTGTGTGTGTTGTCGGTGTGTGTGTGTGTGTTGTCGGTGTGTGTGTGTGTGTGTTGTCGCTGTGTGTGTGTGTGTGTTGTCGCTGTGTGTGTGTGTGTGGTCGGTGTGTGTGTGTGTGTGTGGTCGGTGTGTGTGTGTGTGTGTGTGTTGTCGGTGTGTGTGTGTGTGTGTTGTCGGTGTGTGTGTGTGTTGTCGGTGTGTGTGTGTGTGTTGTCGGTGTGTGTGTGTGTGTGTTGTCGGTTTGTGTGTGTGTGTGTGTGTGTGTGTTGTCGGTGTGTGTGTGTGTGTGTGTTGTCGGTGTGTGTGTGTGTGTTGTGTGTGTGTGTGTTGTCGGTGTGTGTGTGTGTGTTGTCGGTGTGTGTGTGTGTTGTCGGTGTGTGTGTGTGTGTGTGTGTTGTCGGTGTGTGTGTGTGTGTTGTCGCTGTGTGTGTGTGTGGTCGGTGTGTGTGTGTGTGTGTGTGTCTATTGTCGGTGTGTGTGTGTGTTGTCGGTGTGTGTGTGTGTGTGTTGTCGGTGTGTGTGTGTGTGTGTTGTCGGTGTGTGTGTGTGTGTGTTGTCGGTTTGTGTGTGTGTGTGTGTTGTCGGTGTGTGTGTGTGTTGTCGGTGTGTGTGTGTGTGTGTGTTGTCGGTGTGTGTGTGTGTGTTGTCGGTGTGTGTGTGTTGTCGGTGTGTGTGTGTGTTGCCGGTGTGTGTGTGTGTGTTGTCGGTGTGTGTGTGTGTGTGTTGTCGGTGTGTGTGTGTGTGTGTTGTCGGTGTGTGTGTGTGTGTGTGTGTTGTCGGTGTGTGTGTGTGTGTTGTCGCTGTGTGTGTGTGTGGTCGGTGTGTGTGTGTGTGTCTATTGTCGGTGTGTGTGTGTGTTGTCGGTGTGTGTGTGTGTGTGTTGTCGGTGTGTGTGTGTGTTGTCGGTGTGTGTGTGTGTGTTGTCGGTGTGTGTGTGTGTGTGTTGTCGGTTTGTGTGTGTGTGTGTGTGTGTTGTCGGTGTGTGTGTGTGTTGTCGGTGTGTGTGTGTGTGTGTGTTGTCGGTGTGTGTGTGTGTGTTGTCGGTGTGTGTGTGTTGTCGGTGTGTGTGTGTTGTTGGTGTGTGTGTGTGTGTGTGTTGTCAGTGTGTGTGTGTGTGTGTTGTCGGTGTGTGTGTGTGTTATCGGTGTGTGTGTGTGTGTTGTCGGTGTGGGTGTGTGTGTGTTGTCGGTGTGTGTGTGTGTGTGTTGTCGGTGTGTGTGTGTGTGTGTGTGGTGTGTGTGTGTGTGTGTGTGTGTGTGTGTTGTCGGTGTGTGTGTGTGTGTTGTCGGTGTGTGTGTGTGTGTTGTCGGTGTGTGTGTGTGTGTGTGTTGTCGGTGTGTGTGTGTGTGTGTTGTCGGTGTGTGTGTGTAGGTGTGTTGTCGGTGTGTGTGTGTGTGTGTTGTCAGTGTGTGTGTTTATGTGTTGTCGGTGTGTGTGTGTTTATGTGTTGTCGGTGTGTGTGTGTGTGTGTTGTCGGTGTGTGTGTGTGTGTTGTCGGTGTGTGTGTGTGTGTTGTTGGTGTGTGTGTGTTGTCTGTGTGTGTGTGTGTGTGTTGTCGGTGTGTGTGTGTGTTGTCGGTGTGTGTGTGTGTGATGTCGGTGTGTGTGTGTGTGTTGTTGGTGTGTGTGTGTGTTGTCGGTGTGTGTGTGTTGTCGGTGTGCGTGTGTGTGTGTGTGTTGTCGGTGTGTGTGTGTGTTGTCGGTGTGTGTGTGTGTGTTGTCGGTGTGTGTGTGTGTGTGTTGTCGGTGTGTGTGTGTGTGTTGTCGGTTTGTGTGTGTGTGTGTGTGTGTTGTCGGTGTGTGTGTGTGTGTTGTCGGTGTGTGTGTGTGTGTGTGTTGTCGGTGTGTGTGTGTGTTGTGTGTGTGTGTGTTGTCGGTGTGTGTGTGTATGTGTGTGTTGTCGGTGTGTGTGTGTGTGTTGTCGGTGTGTGTGTGTTGTCGGTGTGTGTGTGTGTGTGTGTGTTGTCGGTGTGTGTGTGTTGTTGGTGTGTGTGTGTGTGTGTGTTGTCGGTGTGTGTGTGTGTGTGTTGTCGGTGTGTGTGTGTGTTGTCGGTGTGTGTTGTCGGTGTGTGTGTGTGTGTTGTCGGTGTGTGTGTGTGTGTTGTCGGTGTGTGTGTGTGTGTGTTGTCAGTGTGTGTGTGTGTGTGTTGTCAGTGTGTGTGTGTGTGTGTGTTGTCGGTGTGTGTGTGTTTATGTGTTGTCGGTGTGTGTGTGTGTGTGTTGTCGGTGTGTGTGTGTGTGTTGTCGGTGTGTGTGTGTGTTGTCTGTGTGTGTGTGTGTGTGTTGTCGGTGTGTGTGTGTTGTCGGTGTGTGTGTGTGTTGTCGGTGTGTGTGTGTTGTCGGTGTGTGTGTGTGTGATGTCGGTGTGTGTGTGTGTGTGTTGTCGGTGTGTGTGTGTGTTGTCGGTGTGCGTGTGTGTTGTCGGTGTGCGTGTGTGTTGTCGGTGTGCGTGTGTGTGTGTGTGTTGTCGGTGTGTGTGTGTGTGTTGTCGGGTGGGTGTGTGTGTGTTGTCGGTTTGTGTGTGTGTGTGTGTTGTCGGTGTGTGTGTGTGTGTTGTCGGTGTGTGTGTGTGTGTGTGTTGTCGGTGTGTGTGTGTGTTGTGTGTGTGTGTGTTGTCGGTGTGTGTGTGTGTGTGTGTGTGTTGTCGGTGTGTGTGTGTTGTCGGTGTGTGTGTGTGTGTGTGTGTGTTGTCGGTGTGTGTGTGTTGTCGGTGTGTGTGTGTGTGTGTGTGTTGTCAGTGTGTGTGTGTGTGTTGTCGGTGTGTGTGTGTGTGTGTTATCGGTGTGTGTGTGTGTGTTGCCGGTGTGTGTGTGTGTGTTGTCGGTGTGTGTGTGTGTGTGTTGTCGGTGTGTGTGTGTGTGTGTTGTCGGTGTGTGTGTGTGTGTGTTTGTGTTGTCGGTGTGTGTGTGTGTGTGTTGTCGGTGTGTGTGTGTGTGTGTGTGTTGTCGCTGTGTGTGTGTGTGGTCGGTGTGTGTGTGTGTGTGTGTCTATTGTTGGTGTGTGTGTGTGTTGTCATTGTGTGTGTGTGTGTGTTGTCGGTGTGTGTGTGTCTGTTGTCGGTGTGTGTGTGTGTGTGGTCGGTGTGTGTGTGTGTGTGTCTATTGTCGGTGTGTGTGTGTGTTGTCGGTGTGTGTGTGTGTGTGTTGTCGGTGTGTGTGTGTGTTGTCGGTGTGTGTGTGTGTGTTGTCGGTTTGTGTGTGTGTGTGTGTGTGTGTTGTCGGTGTATGTTTGTGTTGTCGGTGTGTGTGTGTGTGTGTGTGTGTGTCGGTGTGTGTGTGTTGTCGGTGTGTGTGTGTGTGTGTGTTGTCAGTGTGTGTGTGTGTGTTGTCGGTGTGTGTGTGTGTGTGTTATCGGTGTGTGTGTGTGTGTTGCCGGTGTGTGTGTGTGTGTTGTCGGTGTGTGTGTGTGTGTGTTGTCGGTGTGTGTGTGTGTGTGTTGTCGGTGTGTGTGTGTGTGTGTGTGTTGTCGGTGTGTGTGTGTGTGTTGTCGGTGTGTGTGTGTGTGTGTTGTCGCTGTGTGTGTGTGTGGTCGGTGTGTGTGTGTGTGTGTGTTGTCGGTGTGTGTGTGTTGTCGGTGTGTGTGTGTGTGTGTTGTCGGTGTGTGTGTGTGTGTTGTCGGTGTGTGTGTGTGTGTTGTCGGTGTGTGTGTGTGTGTGTGTTGTCGGTGTGTGTGTGTGTTGTCGGTGTGTGTGTGTGTGTGTGTGTGTTGTCGGTGTGTGTGTGTGTGTTGTCGGTGTGTGTGTGTGTGTTGTCGGTGTGTGTGTGTGTGTGTGTTGTCGGTGTGTGTGTGTGTGTGTTGTCAGTGTGTGTGTGTGTGTTGTCGGTGTGTGTGTGTTTATGTGTTGTCGGTGTGTGTGTGTGTGTGTTGTCGGTGTGTGTGTGTGTGTTGTCGGTGTGTGTGTGTGTTGTCAGTGTGTGTGTGTGTGTGTGTTGTCGGTGTGTGTGTGTGTGTGTGTGTGTGTGTTGTCGGTGTGTGTGTGTGTGTTGTCGGTGTGTGTGTGTGTGTTGTCGGTGTGTGTGTGTGTGTTGTCGGTGTGTGTGTGTGTGTTGTCGGTGTGTGTGTGTGTTGTCGGTGTGTGTGTGTGTGTGTTGTCAGTGTGTGTGTGTGTGTGTTGTCGGTGTGTGTGTGTTTATGTGTTGTCGGTGTGTGTGTGTGTGTGTTGTTGGTGTGTGTGTGTGTGTGTGTTGTCGGTGTGTGTGTGTGTTGTTGGTGTGTGTGTGTTGTCTGTGTGTGTGTGTGTGTGTGTTGTCGGTGTGTGTGTGTTTTGTCGGTGTGTGTGTGTGTGATGTCGGTGTGTGTGTGTGTGTGTGTTGTCGGTGTGTGTGTGTGTTGTCGGTGTGTGTGTGTGTTGTCGGTGTGTGTGTGTGTGTTGTCGGTGTGTGTGTGTGTGTTGTCGGTGTGTGTGTGTTTATGTGTTGTCGGTGTGTGTGTGTGTGTGTTGTCGGTGTGTGTGTGTGTGTGTTGTCAGTGTGTGTGTGTGTGTGTTGTCAGTGTGTGTGTGTGTGTGTTGTCGGTGTGTGTGTGTTTATGTGTTGTCGGTGTGTGTGTGTGTGTGTGTTGTCGGTGTGTGTGTGTGTGTTGTCGGTGTGTGTGTGTTGTCGGTGTGTGTGTGTTGTCGGTGTGTGTGTGTGTGTGTTGTCGGTGTGTGTGTGTGTGTTGTCGGTGTGTGTGTGTGTGTTGTCGGTGTGTGTGTGTGTGTGTTGTCGGTGTGTGTGTGTGTTGTCGGTGTGTGTGTGTGTGTGTGTGTGTGTTGTCGGTGTGTGTGTGTGTGTTGTCGGTGTGTGTGTGTGTGTGTTGTCGGTGTGTGTGTGTGTGTGTGTTGTCAGTGTGTGTGTGTGTGTGTTGTCGGTGTGTGTGTGTGTGTGTTGTCGGTGTGTGTGTGTGTTGTCGCGTGTGTGTGTGTGTCGGTGTGTGTGTGTGGTCGGTGTGTGTGTGTGTGTGTGTGTCTATTGTCGGTGTGTGTGTGTGTTGTCGGTGTGTGTGTGTGTGTGTTGTCGGTGTGTGTGTGTGTTGTCGGTGTGTGTGTGTGTGTGTTGTCGGTGTGTGTGTGTGTTGTCGGTGTGTGTGTGTGTGTGTTGTCGGTGTGTGTGTGTGTGTGTTGTCGGTTTGTGTGTGTGTGTGTGTGTGTGTTGTCGGTGTGTGTGTGTGTTGTCGGTGTGTGTGTGTGTGTGTGTTGTCAGTGTGTGTGTGTGTGTTGTCGGTGTGTGTGTGTTGTCGGTGTGCGTGTGTGTGTGTGTGTTGTCGGTGTGTGTGTGTGTGTTGTCGGTGTGTGTGTGTGTGTGTGTGTTGTCGGTTTGTGTGTGTGTGTGTGTGTGTTGTCGGTGTGTGTGTGTGTGTTGTCGGTGTGTGTGTGTGTGTGTGTGTTGTCGGTGTGTGTGTGTGTTGTGTGTGTGTGTGTTGTCGGTGTGTGTGTGTGTGTGTGTGTGTTGTCGGTGTGTGTGTGTTGTCGGTGTGTGTGTGTGTGTGTGTGTTGTCGGTGTGTGTGTGTGTGTGTGTTGTCGGTGTGTGTGTGTGTTGTGTGTGTGTGTGTTGTCGGTGTGTGTGTGTGTGTGTGTGTGTTGTCGGTGTGTGTGTGTTGTCGGTGTGTGTGTGTGTGTGTGTTGTCAGTGTGTGTGTGTGTGTTGTCGGTGTGTGTGTGTGTGTTATCGGTGTGTGTGTGTGTGTTGCCGGTGTGTGTGTGTGTGTTGTCGGTGTGTGTGTGTGTGTGTTGTCGGTGAGTGTGTGTGTGTGTTGTCGGTGAGTGTGTGTGTGTGTTTGTGTTGTCGGTGTGTGTGTGTGTGTTGTCGGTGTGTGTGTGTGTGTGTGTGTTGTCGGTGTGTGTGTGTGTGTTGTCGGTGTGTGTGTGTGTGTGTGTGTGTGTCTATTGTCGGTGTGTGTGTGTGTTGTCGGTGTGTGTGTGTGTGTTGTCGGTG